>NW_028301169.1:4442500-4742500 GCF_049000335.1 Polistes dominula | reverse complement strand
AATTCTGATCATATGTTAGAATTTTGTATAAAATTTTGGTGAAATTATCAAATTGAATGAAGTTGATCAAAAGGGAATAATAAGAAAAATAATATAGAGATCTTTGTGCACAGTTACGTTGGCCCGCTTGATCGTTCATCCGTCCACCGGGGCGTTCTATTCCTTCTGCTCCGCTAGAAGGAATACAAGAACTGAAACTGTGCGATCGATTCGCGTGAAAGTCTGTATCTCGG
The DNA here is from genome assembly GCF_049000335.1 of Polistes dominula. Classification (NCBI taxonomy): domain Eukaryota; kingdom Metazoa; phylum Arthropoda; class Insecta; order Hymenoptera; family Vespidae; genus Polistes; species Polistes dominula. Next base: position 4,742,267 of record NW_028301169.1, on the reverse strand, counting down.
CGATTAACGGTAATTGTATCTCGATGTTATCTGATATTTTGGACGAGGAATATACTTACTTAGACCGCTAGGTTCTTCGATCTATTTTATTCTTTCATTCGATTTCTCGTTCGGTTAATATTATATCTTTACGATTATTGCTTAATGCAGGGAACGAATAAAGTTATCAACCGTGGAACCATCTATGTTAAAATGACAAGCGTAAATAAAGTCCTATTAATTATAATTAAACTCATACGTGAAACTCTTTGAATTCATGAATAGATAATTTAATTTATTATTTACGAAATAAAGAAAGGAGAGAGACATTAGATTATCATAAGTTAATATCTAAATTTTCGTACTCGATTATATTCGAAGAAAGGCGAAAGTAGTTCATAGATCGGTAGATATTATAGTAACATATATATCAATTGTAAGCTGTCATATTTCGAACCGTGTTCTTGCAAAATGACGACATTTGCTTCTCATCGGTTATTATAATCAATCGATTCTGTATTTTACGAGCGATACGCAAACGCATGTAGCTCCCACACGCGTGTACATACATGTATATAATATATATATATATACATAGAACATGGTAAAGTTCGATTCCAAATGATTCTAGACAGATTGGATAGGATAGAGTCGGCAACTTATACATATAAACTAAACAGAAATCAACGTACATATAACATATACATGTGTATTTGTTCTGGAATTTACTCTCGAAACTGTTGTGGGTGAGAGTAAGAGAACTAGGACTTGTACGACTCGTTAGAATGCAAGTGTAACGGGTGACCGATAATTTAAAGATCTACCGGTTGATTTATCGCAAAAACGATAATTGCCGATTGAAGATAAAGAAAAATTGCCAATCGTATGAAAAAAAATCAAACGAGCCCGCATAATTTCGTAATGTTTGATCCTACAATAAATCGTTAACCTTCTCTCTTATGTACATTCTTACGGTTATATCCTTTAAAAGGAAATCTCGATCGCACACTATGCCACGAAGCTCTCCAAGTTTTTGTAAAACGTCACTTCCGCATCATGTCCTGTCAATTAAATCCTCTTTCTTATGCGAACAAACAAACCATCGCTTTCTTTTTGCTATACTTCACCTACCTATCTTTACATATATTTCTATATATATAAGTATATAGTTATACATATATGCGTAACATGTACATGTATATTTCATTTGGTCTCTCTCTTCATTCTTCCTTTACTTTTATTTAACGGTTTACTTTCACGCTCTCGATCGTCCGTGACATCGAGAAGCTTTCTACGAAAAGATATTTATCCTGTTTTTTTCTTTTATTTCGTCTAAAAGAATTATTTCAATGACCACAATTATAAAAATAAATTAACCTGGTATCTAAAAGAGAGGCATAATATGTATATTACATTTTAATAACATTTGGAATAATTATATCCAACTTCTATATATTGTAATTAACAAATTACTGTCTCTCTCTCTCTCTCTCTCGTTATTGAATAATTATTTATTTTTCTAAATAAAAAAGGGTATATATTAAATCAGTTGCTTCTAAACGATTAATCGTTTAAATTTTATGAAATTTAAGATACACCTTTTTTGTAGAATATTTATTAATATTTTTGGAAGTATATAAAATATGATAGAATAAGAGAGGGGAAGTCTTTAAAATGGGCATTTGAGAGCACCCGTTATACCATCACGTACGCACATGCCGTTGCACTTTATACGGCAAGGACGCAATCTGGAACAGCCGCAAACGGACTCGACTCTACTACTTGAGAGATTGCTGATTGCAAAGTTGACGGCTAACTAGGCAGTTGTTTTATAGGCTTGCACGTAAATGCATAAACATGCTTCGCCAGATACACGTGTATGTATATACATATATATAAATATTTTAGAAGATGTTTCCTCTTTCTCTTTTTTCTTTATTTTCTTATCAATTTTTTTTCTCACAACAATCATTCATATAATTTATCATTTTAATTTTTAATTACATCTTTTTAACAATTCAAATATATTCTTTTTTATCTTTTTATAGCTAACAATACATATATATATATATATATATATATATGTATATATATATATATATATATATATGTATGTTAAAAAAAGATACTAGCTAATAATAAATCAGAACGCATAAATTATTTAATTTTTTCTATATTTCATTGATATTATATTAAATTTTAATCTTAAAAATGTTTGTAAACTATATTGAATCTACGAAAGGGTTGATTTCACCCTTCTAACCGCAAACCATTTATATCGCAAGCAGTCGTGGCCGAGTGGTTAAGGCGTCTGACTCGAAATCAGATTCCCTCTGGGAGCGTAGGTTCGAATCCTACCGGCTGCGAAATTATTTTTTTCATTATTTTTTAAGGATTATGAGGACAATGTAATTAATGATATTTTTCGCATTACTTATTACCGTAACGTAAAAGCTTACAAATAAATTCAGTCGACCGAGTCTAATTGCAGTCAACACTTCTATTTATTAGGATAGTACTTCGTAATATAAATGTTCAGTATATATGAATATTTTGTTCATATTAATTTTTGCTGAAAATTAAATCCATAAATATTAATTTATTTATATTTGTAATTAAGACTGAGTTGAATCAATAATATTGATACTAGATATATACTAATATTTTATTATAAGAAACAATAAGATTTATTTAGAATACTGACCCAATGATGTTCAAAAATATTGATCTCATGAATATTAGTCTGTTATTAATTAGACTCAATGAATAAAATAAAAAATAGAGTAAAGAGGAAATATCACTAATATTAATACAAAAGAAAAAATTAATATTTGAATTGTAAAAACTAATAAATTTTATTTAAAATACTGACCCAAAAAAGTTTAAAAATACGGACCCGATAAACATTAGTTAATGTGGTTCAAAAAATTAATAACCTTGTATCTTATTTTATTCCTTTTCGAAAGTGATCATATATAGGAAGAATATTTAAAATTTAAATAAGAAATAATTAGGATACTGGTGGTGGACAGTCAAAGGTTAGTCATCTGCAGTCAATCCACTTACTATGCTGCGAAAACGGCTTGGCTGTTGACCATTGCTGATTGGCTAACTGTAAAATGGCAATTCCGCTATTCTAGCCGACAGGAAAAGGACGATCGTGCTGTCTCGGAAGGCGCGGAGCGCCAAGGTGATTATATGGCCTTGTCTCACGTGATCGTTCATTAATGTTTATGCGGGGTGCGAATGAGAGAATTTGCATTTGTTGCATTTTAGTAAATAAAGACAAAAATGAAAGTCTTTTATCAAGCCGTTTCTTATATAATATTTCGTACAAATCAACTAAAAGAATCGTTCATAGATGCAATTAAAATTGCAAATTAACTGAAAATGCAACTCATAATTATTTGTTTTGTCAATCCTCATTCAAAACAATTAAATGTACTTTTAAAAACTTTTTAATTTTAATAATCAAGTAATATTTTAAAATGCTTTTATTTACATAGTTGAAGATCTAAAATTTGTAGTATATTCATTTTGATTATTTATTGTGTTTTAATATAATGTTTATATTTAATTTTTTATAATTAAAATAAATTTCCTCGATAATTAGATTTAATAACACTCAATGTCTCAAATTTTTATAATCGTTCAGTAATAAATTATATAACGCTATGTACAACTGTATTATTTTATGAAGTTAATCCATTTCGCAAAATGACATCAAATAATGATAAATCGAAATTTAAATTTAATTTAAGTCAACTCGTAATTTTTCAGTCACCTTTTATGAATGGAGTACATTACATTTCTTACGCATAATTTAATTTCTTTTTTGTCTGAATTTCTCTAGTCAAAACTTCAAAAAAATTGACCTTTCATCGCATTTACGTAGTAAGAGAGATAGTAGAAGAAGTAAAGGGTAGAGAGAGAAGAGAAAGAGAGAGGTCCATTTGTTATATTCAGGGACGCGTCAGAAATATCGAGAAAATAAATATGTGAACTTAGAAATACGAAGATGATTATAAGCAAAATTGAACAATTAAAGTTATGTTCTGAGTAGCAGAATATCGTTGATTTGGAATCATTATTTACTATGTATTATTTGTCATTATTTGACAGCATTGCATTATGCAATGATAACGTATGCGTACACGTGTATGTCTATCTCTTTTTCCCTCTGTCTCAAAATTACTTACTTAAAATTATTAGAAATTGTGGTATGGAGTAATAACGTTGACTCACCAAAGTATCATCAGGATGTGCTGCCATAAAATCTCTAATTGTTTGTTAAAATTCACATGTATTTATATATGTATTTATATATAACTATTTTTAATGGATATCTTTATTGTTTACAGATTAAACATTAAGCAAACTAGCATTGTCCCCGTAAATATTTTTACACATTTCTGTCTTAATATGTAATCCTACTAACATTTAATGTTTATTATGATTACTAATAGAATTCAATGTTTTATTCACATTATTATCAATCCAATACCAAATTCAATAACAAAACTATTTTTAATGGAATAAATTCGTAATAATAATAGCTTAATATTATCATCTTTCAGAAACAATATAGTCTGTAATTAATCCGAAAACTGATATTTATAATTCATTCAACATTGGACATATAAATAGGACATATAAATAGTTAAGGTACATTAACTACATAAGCAAAAGTGTAGACATTCATTTTTCCTGTGACTCTACTTATATATTTTATAATTTCTCTAATTTTAATAATTTCTTTATGTTCACGCACATAATTGATCTACAAGTATTTTTATTTTTTAATTTAATTTTTCTATTGAGTATATATAAATAGAACAAACGCCAACATAAAGAAAAATAAAAACATTAATTGTTAGAAGAATCAGCAATCCAATTAATTTATAAAACATATGTCCATTTGTTCTTAAGTGGTATTTTAAATGATATTAAAAGTATAATTGTGTGACTATACTTTTAATTTTATTACTACAATAACTTGTATATTATAAAGTAATATTGTATTCCTACTGTGTATCCGAAACATACTACTTCTGGTATTTACTATCATTTTATGTTTGTGCATATATTCATATAAATTTAGATAAATTTCTTTGTATATATTTATAAAGGTAAGAAGAATTGTTAATGTTTTTTTTCTTCAATATTGCAAAATCATTACTTTTCTTTTGTTTTGCTTTTTATTTCCCATTGATACTTATTTACCGTATATATTCCTGAATTAAATAACATTATATGCACAAACAGTACATTCTGGGTAAGTTTGTACTAATAAGAATAGTACTTTACTACTATTCTTCATATTAAGCTTAATATTACTACTAATGTGCTGTGCAAAAAACCTGAATTAATACTATGATGATATAGTAATTTATACAAATAGTAAGCAAATGATATCTGTATAATCACATGTGCAATGTTAACAAGATTTTTATCGTTAACTTAACAGGGACATTTTGCATTATAAAAAATGCGCAACGTATTATAATTAGTTTCTTTCCTTGTAGGAAAGATAAGTATTATTTCAGTTTATAATAGATGATAAACAAGGTTAAATACCTTGCCTACTCTATATACCAATACAAGTAATTAATGTCGTCTCAATGCGCAATTAACACATTGTTCATATTTTATGAACAATGTATAATACATTGTTTTAATAAAATATACTGTATAATAACTATTAAGAACTTGGATCTTTGTTATATGCAATACTATTTGGAATAAACAAAGTTTCACAAGGCATAACGTATTATTATAATTACGAAACTCAATACATTAATTATTCCTAAAATTCGATGATCAAGTCTCTTTTAATATAACAAAATCATATAATTTATTCTAATATTAATATTAATATTAAAAGGGTAGGGCCCCAACTATTATTAATCTTACCTATTTGTGATCCTACAGAGTAGGATTATAAATATTTAATCGTGCGATTTAATTACTTTTCACACTAACTAGTGGGCGGTGGAGGTGGTGGTGGCTGAGCCAATAATGTAGGTAAGGTATTCAGATCGATTCCTGGTGGTGCAGGAGTTTGTTGCTGTTGTGGTGGTGGTGGAACGGGAGCTGCTGGAGGCCAGCCACCCATTTGCTGAGGTTGCCATCCTGGAAATCCTGGAGGTGGTGCTGTTCCTGTAATTAATAATGGGATTAATTCAATTATTCATTAATGCCTATATGTATCAATAATCAAGTATTATGATATTGTATTAAATGGGGGTCAAAATAATATGTAATTAGTATTAATAAAATTTGTTTGTGATGCCTCATAATATCAATACAGTACAATTATGTGGTATTCACAAAGATATTAATAAAATAAAAAGCAATCTCTCTCTATGTATATATATTAATGGCAATCAAACTGCAGACTGCTCGCCGCATACGGTTTACTAAAATGTTGTTACAAATTATTATTATTATTATTATTATTATTATTAATTGGCGTTAGGAACTCGAAAGTTCATTGCCGCAAATACTAAATCCTGCCATTGTTTCCGTCCCTGAGCACGACCCCTCTATTCGCGATCTTCGTATCCTATTTCTTTAAGATTTCTTCTAATATTGTCCTCCCATCTACGTCTCAATCTACCTAGTGTCTTTTCCCGTTCGGTATACCGACCAATATTTTGTGTGCCGTTCGATTCTCCCCCATACGCGTCACGTGACCAGCCCACCTTAATCGGCGTGATTTTACGACGTTCATAATGTCCGGTTTGCTGTACAATCGATGTACTTCAACGTTATGGAGTTTTCTCCATTTGCCCGTTTCCTCATCGCGTTTTGCATCGAAGATTTTACGAAGAAGTTTGTTTTCAAAAACCCTAAATTTCTTTTCGTCCCGTAACGTAAGCGATCACGATTCGCAACCATAAAAGACTACCGGCAGGATGATTGTCCTGCATATCCTGATTTTTAATCGCCTAGACAGCAACCACGAGCTGAGTAATTTATTGACCGAATAAAAGCACGCATTGCCTAAATTGATTATTTTCTTAAGTTCTTCGTTAATTTTCGTTCGTCTGGTTATGATCGATCCTAAATACCTAAAGTTGCTGACTTGTTCAAAAATTTTATCCCGGATGATCAAAGTTCCAGTATTAGACACATTTGTTACATATTTTACTTAATAATATTATATATCCTAATTTAGTTATTACCAGGAGGCGGTGGACGCATTGGCCCTTGCTGCCCTTGCTGCCATGGTGGAATACCCATTCCAGGTGGTGGAATTTGCGTTGGTGGCATTTGTCCCGGTGGTGGTGGCTGATTGTTTCCAGCCATCCAGGGCATCAAGGGAGGTATATTTGGCTGAGTAGTAGATCCAGGAGGAGGTGGAGGTGGTTGCATGACACCCGGCGGTGGCGGCATACTAACTGGTGGTTGCCATTGCATATTCATTCCATTCATGTTATTTACGTCACCTTGACTCCATGGTGGCGGAGCCATACCCGGTGGTGGCATCATAGGCCCACCTTGCATCATTTGAGGTGGTGGATGTGCCGGCGCAGCCATAAGAGCGCGAGGTGCCTGTTGCCTACATCATAAAACCAATATGAAGATACTCAAACTGTGAAATATAAATATTACAATCATTACATATTTATTGTAGGTGGTATGTACCTATCGAATAGTCCAGGATAATTTGGATTTGGTGCAGGTTGTCGAGTTTGCCCAGACTTCGATCTATCCGGTGGTGGACCTTCACCCAATTCTGCCATAAGAGACATATATTCTTCATCTATCTTTGCCTTATCTCCCCCTGGTCCCATTCCTCCCATCCCTGCAGCTGCTGGACCACCTTGTCCAGGACGTTTAGATCTACAATCTCGTGCAATATGCCCAGCCCCTCCACAACTTGAACATACTATATTATTGGTAACATTTGGTTTGTCTGGACACTGCAAAAAAAAAAAAATAAACTCATTTTTAATACACATATAACAATAATCAGTAATTCTTTAATTATGAATTAACACTACGTACAAGCCATGATTTATGATCCGATGCACCACAATTCGTACATCGAGGACCATCGTTTTCACGCAATGTTCCATTAAGTAATGCCAACTCTCTCAATTGATTACGTCGTAAATCATTTTGACCTTCAGGAACTTCCACGCCTTGTCTTATAATTTCATGGATCTGAAAATAAAATAAAAGTAATGATTGCGAATTATGAAATAAAGATAGTTAATTTAAAAGAAAAAAAATTGAACTTACTCTTTCAACAGCCTTTTTTACGGCTTCTAAATTATTTGCAGTTATATAAGCATGCAACGGTTCATCTTCTCCCGGTAAAGGTTGCCCATCTTTTCTACCTACTTTCCCTTCTTTGACAGAACCTTTACCACGAATAATTATTTTAGCACCAGTTTCTTTTTCCATCGCTACAAATATAAAAAAAAGAATTATTGTTAAATATAAAACAAAGAGCAACAAATATCAATTTGATTAGGAATGCTAACATTTCAAAGTATTTCCACGTGGTCCAATAAGTAAACCAACAAAGTTTATATCTGGATGTTCTTCTTGCGGAATCATTACTTTATCATGAACACGTATGATTGGAGGCCTAAAAATATATATAAACGTTACATATATGTTTAACCCAATACAATCAGTAAATATTAAAAATTATAAATATAAAATATTAGATAATGAATAATATATGTATATATACTTGTAATCTGGTGGTGGCTTAAATTCCGGATTTATTTTGAGAATCTTCTGTATGAGATTGTGTCGTTCTTCTTCCAATTTACGTCTTGTACGATATTCTCTTGTATTTAACCGTTTACCATCACTACTGTATATTGGCTCTGGTGATGGAGACCTGAAAAAAAATAAACAATTGTTAAGATACAAAGTTTTCATTAAGATGGTACTAGCATACAAGCAACCTGAACCTACTACGATTGTGTGATTAAGTGAATAAATTTTGATGGAGCAGTAGTTTTTTTAAAGACTAAATAAATTTTGATTTTAGTGAATTTTTATTATTAATAAGTTTAAAACGATTTTTCTTTACTATGTACCTGATACTCTTTGACTATGTTGGAATTTTATATTTTACATTTAATTTTATTGTTAGCATGAAAAGTTAGAATTTCAAAAAGAAATTAAATTAAAATATAATTAGCAAAAAATCATAAAAGTAAACAAAAATCTTCAATAAAAAGAATAAATAAAAATATTTAACTATAGTAGATAACAGACATTTTAGAAATGCGATAAAGTAATCTTGTGAAATTAAAATAAGATGAGATAATTAAAAGATTTTATCACATTTTTTTGTTAATAACCACATTGCTTAATTATCTAATGGTACAAACAATATAAAGTTTGACCAACAATGCCAAGGTATCAGAACAGAAGATGAAAAATATACTATCGTTAATAGTAGCATTGCTATATGTTTATTATTCTATAGTAGGTAACCACTGGAAGACTGCGCGTTTGTGCACGGCAGAAATCGGTATGATGTCAGCTGCTAAGAGATAGACCCTGTGATTATTAGGAAATAATTTCTGACAGATTAGTTATAATCATCTTATATACTTTACTATTACGTGTAATACTAATGAAACACAAAGACATAACATAATGGTTCCAGCTAAAATCAGAGAAGTTAAACCTATTGGAGTAAATCAATTTATTAGAAAAATTATTTAAGTTTATATTTCAAGTTGCACCTGAAAGTAATGTAACAATGAAAGTTACAAAGATATGCTTATGTTAGCAGACGTAATTTTTATTATCCAATATTTTCCTGAAATCTACTCGATAAAATCGTTAATTAATTATTAAAATATCTGCTGTGGTTGATCAATAATAAAATTTCCCTATTATATTATAATAATAATAATAATAATAATAATTATTATTATTATTAATTATTATTATTATTATCACCCTATGAAAATTATTAGTATCTGATAATTTAAATTGCCGTGCAAATCACGGCAGCCTAAATAAAGAGAAAGAAAAAGAGAGGAAAGAGAGAGAGAGAGAGAAAGAGAGGAAGAAAATTATACTTAAAGTGACCCATGCATCCATTTGCATTGTATGTTACCGAGTAAATTTTTTGTTTAAAAATTGTGAATTGCCGACTCAGTAAATATGTTTTTCAATAACTTTATAAAAACCCCATTTACATCGGACTACCTCAGATTCATTCTACATATGCAAGACAATGACTATTTAAAAAATATATGAACTAGGATACCCACTGCAGATTAAGCACTGCCACTACTGTTTTATTTTCTCTAGTTAATATATTTTTATATTTATATATATGTATCTATGGAATTATTAATATTGATTATTTCAATATTTGAAGTATGTCAGAATTGAAACTTGTAATTATTGCGATAGGAACAATTTATCTGGTAGCAGTGCTTAGTAAAAAATGAATTAATAAAAGAAATTGATTAGGGCAAACCAATGTTATCAAAATTCATCTTCTGTGCTGTGTGGTGGCTATTTACTAGTCCATTCTTTTCAAATGGACATCAGTATCCCATATTAATTCAATTGTAGCCATTTAGATATTTTAAGACCCCTGTATTATGGGCTGCTGTAGTAGATAGGATTGTAGATATGTAATGGTCATTTTTGGTATGTAAGTTTCGTTCAAACCTTTCCTCAGGATTAAGTGGTATTCCAAGATCTCCAGTGCGTAGCTTCCTGCTGATTTCCTCAATTTGCAGCTGAACTGTAAACCAACGGGTTAGAGGGGGCAGAAACCCCAACAGTTAGACATTGCCAATTTGCTACAACCGTATACGTTTTATAATTTAATCATGATTTTAAAATATAAAACAACACATAAACCTTTTGAGAATAAACTTCCTATTAAGCTTAAAATATATTCAAAGATGAAAAATATTAATTTTTGTTTCTTTTTCATTTTAAGATTTGGATATCAAGGTTTGTGCCTTAAAAGAACACAGTTTTTAGAAAATAGGATTATTGAAATTACACATAATCATACTTTAAAAATGTTAAGAAACTTTGCAATTTTATAAATTGAATTTGAATTATAAAAACAAAGTAAAAATTTGCAATAATCATTCTATAATTTTAATTATTTGTAATAATTGGCAATCCTTATTATCGAAATCCAGGATCTATTTGTTTCTTAGAAAAAAAAATTAGCCTTACCTCTTGTATCTACAAGTACTTACTGGCACACATATTTATACTTACATAATAATGTATAATTTATAATAATATTATACGTGAAAAAATAAATATTGAAAATTTATATACAAAAGTCTAACTTAAAAAACATTCTCTACCTATATAATAGTATATTAAGACTTATGATGGATTATTATAATACACATGTAAAATATTACTTACAGAGGTAAGCTTTCTCCTGTTCGGGGGTCAGATTAGTCGGTAGAACTGTAGGCATCCCGGGTATAAAGGTTTTGTCATGTTCACTACCACTCCATCTAGTTTTCCTCCTCTTCCTACGTTCCTCTTTCGTTTCTTTCTCCTGCTTAACATCGCCTAAAATAATAATCCAATTATTTTCAAATTTATAAACAGGTTTTTGTTTACGTTAGAAATACTGTAAGATTAAAGTGCTATAGAGTATTATATGTATGCAATAGTAATAATATGTACAAAATCTATAAAAAAAATTACATTGCAATAAAGTAATATATACATAATAAATATTTAACAAAATATTCAATACATATTATAAAATAATAATAGTAAATATACACATATATATATTTATATCTACTATTTATTATATATATATATATATATATAAATATTAGTTATAGAAAGAAGAGGGGACGTTGGTTACGCACTGTCGGCTTCGCGTTTTCTGCTTTGTGTTGTAGGATTGTTATTAGCGTTGAGAGGTGTTCCATTAGCGATCGCTGCACTCACCGCAGCAGCTGCGGCTGCTGCTGCAGCAGCCGCGTTAGCAGTAGCAGCGTTTTGCTGCGCATTCTGCAAATAACTTGGATTCAACAACGACGTGAAATTTCGTGATTGATTCATCGCGTTCGTTGAAAACTCCGACGTCTCGCTTACACGTTCTTCCGTCTTGGTCGTTGTTGTTGTTCTTCTTGTCGTAAAGTTCTCTCCTCTAATCTCAAAAGATAAATTTATACTTAAGATTCAGAAAATGGCGATTACTGACCAAAGAACATTCGTTTCTTCGACTTCATGGGCGTACCAAACACGAACGCTGTTAATCCAAGACTGCCTAATAAACACGAACATAGTTAAACGTTCTTGCTATTTGTGATTGGTTATTAAAAAGTACGCCATGATTGGTGAATCAAATAATCCAATCAGAGATCAATGTTAAATTTCTTATTTTTTACAATCAAGACAATTTCAATGTGTCCACAAATAATAATCACGCAATTTCTTTATCATCCACGTCATAATCTTTATAAATAAATATTTTTTATGGAAACTATATTTCCATCTCCTTGAAAACGAACAAAATGGCGGATGAAAAATGACACGAATGGTGAGTAACGAAAGGAATTATCACCTTGGTGGAGTGTGCCCCCACTTTCGCGCGTGTCGCCCTCTACCGAGGAATGCGAAAAATACACGCATTTTTATTTCTCGTGCGCGGAGAGTGAAGTGTACCAATTCATTGAAATAAATCGCGATATATTCTGTTTCGTAGTCGCATTTTCATGTCGTGTGAGTAATCGAATGATAATTATTAGAGTCAAACGGATCGTAGTTATACCATACTCAGCACGTGGAACCTTGCAAAAGCCTTGCTACGAGGATGCTTCTTTTGTTTATTTATGCAGCTGTAGAATAGTACCAGTTCCGAAAAGCTGTAAAAATACTACACAGATGAGAATGATAAGATTCGCGATTGGAGGGGAAATATTTTTACGAGCGGATATTAACCCTAAGAGAGAGACAGAAAGAAAGATAGATAGAAAGAGAGAGAGAGAGAGAAAGAAAGAGAAAAAAAGAAAGAAAGAGAGTTCGGAATAAGTGTCTAATACATGAGCTACAAACGTGTTTGAATGTTTCATAATAATGAAAAAATTTGATGTCTCGAGATAATCAGGACTCCTAAATGTTGACACCTCCTCTGTCAGAATGTTCTGCTTTGCTACTGCTACGATGCTTCTTCCGTCTCTCTTCTAGTTATACGTTCATCGTAAGAATGTATCTTCCCCTTTCTCTTTTTACCCCTTCCCAATTCCTTGTTCCTTTCTCCCTCTCTTTTTCTCTTTCTCTTTCTCTCTCTCTCTCTTTGTCTCTATCTCTGCTTCTGTCTCGCTCGCGCCTTTTCGTTCTCCAAGCAGTAATGTCAAATATGAATCGCACGAATAGGACTGCATTCCACGGCGGCTCCGTGTTTTTTTACGTGTCCGTGACATGCTAGCACGTAACCACGATTAATCTGAAAACGTAGTTTTAAATATCCTTTCGTCCGTATGCATTTAAGATTTTCTTACACGAAGAGATTAAGTGTTCGAACATTACACTGTGTTCTTGTGAATAGAAACTTAAAGAAAAAGCGAAGATATATAAAAGGAATATGTGATATTCTAGAAAAACGTCTTTTAAAAAATAGTGTTTTAGGATAGTAAAATGCAAATCAAATTTAGTGATTACCTGACATGAATTTGTTTGCTTTCTTTTATTTTACTTTATATAATTCTTCATTGATTCTATTTAAAAGTCAATGTATTAACTTATGGTATTTAAATTTTAGGTAATTTGAAATTTAATTAATTTCCATATTTCCTTTCGATTGATTAATAAAGTATTAGTTTGTATATTAATTAGATATGATTAAAAAAAAATTATATATTAAAAATAAATAATTTGTGTTATTTTAATTGATTTAAATTACATTGAGATTTGAAATAAATTGAATATTTATTTTCAGATGAAAGCTAAGAAATTTAAATGAAATAACACCGATCATGAGCTCGATTCAACAAACTGGCAGGTTTCTTCCGTTCTCTAATAATAATATACAAAGAAAGCAGTTGTCGATGCAAGGTACAATTTCTAATTATTTTCTTGTTACAAATTGTACAAAATATGAAATTTGATTTTCTGAATGCTTCATCGATGCTATATTATATTAGGTGGTTTACCTCAAAGTCTAAGCGGTAGTGATACAGATGTTTCAACTTCAAATGAAAATTTAAGTAATGAAGAAAGATATGTCATCCGACATACTGCACGTCAAGAACCACAAGGTCAAGAAAATCAACAACAAAGCCCATCTAGATCTTCCAGCCATAAAGAAAATATACCCAATATTCAAGTAAATATAATACTTTTCATATAAATATATTTTTATATAAACAAAATTATTAGAATGGTCAAATATGTTTAAAAATGTATCATGACGTGAAATTTTAATTTAAAATTAACTTAAAAGTTTCAAAGAAAAAAAAATAACTAACTTATTATTGGGTATGGATATTACACAGAGAAATAGTCCATTTATTTGATTGCATGCTGTTTAAGCCTACTACTATACAATCAATGTTGCGTTACATAAGAAATTCTTTTGTTAAAACATAGGGTAATCTACTCAATAGAAATAGTTTGAAGGACAGTTTGAATGGTTCAAACAGAAACAGTTTAAAGGAGAGTTTAAATGGTTCTAATCGAAATAGTCTCAAAGACAGTATCAATGGATCTAACAGAAACAGTTTGAAAGATAATTTAAGCAACCGTACCAGTGTAGGTTCTAATAGAAGCAGCTTGGATATTTCCACAAGTTCATACAACACGCTTATTATTCATAATGCAAATGATGACAATTCATGGACACCACCTGGAAGGTAGATTATTTAAATAATATTACTAAAGTATCTAGAAAAAATTATTGAATCTATAAGAGAAAACATTTATACATAAATTTTAATATACATTATAATTATTTCTTTCATATCCTATTATCGTATGTTAGATTATCGGGCATAGTAAGAGAACATGGAGATATGGGCTATGTGTACTGCGATGGTGGTGGTAAAGGACATTCAAATAGCCCTACAATGCAATCAATATCGAATATGCCTCACGAAGAACATCTTTATGAACAGTCCGGAGGTGGAGGTTGTCAAGAAATTACAGATATACCCGATGATTACCTTAATCAATCACAGGTAATCCTAGTATAGATATTTAACCAATAAAAGGAATGCACTAACATGTTTTAAATATTATTTAATTGAATTTTAAATATAAGAATTAATAATTATTTTTGCAAGCAGGTTTTAAAGCATCTCGCTAAGGAAGTAAAAGTGCCTTCTTATAGTAAACTAGTAAATAATGGAGGGAGTATAGAAGTAAGAATGAGAGAAAGTGAAAGAGGAAAAGCGGATGACAATGAATTCGAAGATGGACCTCCACAAACTTATACTCCCGCTCTCCTGACTTTGAAAAATAAACTTAGATTCCTTGGACCCAATGAAAAATTAGCAATGTCAAGATCACAGCCTGACTTATCTAGAATTGGTAAACGAGACATTGAAATAACATCTTATGACCCACGTGCTACTTCCCCTAGGTATTATAATATAAGTAATATTAATATTTCTATTAAACCTTTGAACTTAATATTTTTGCAATATTATTAGGTGTGTCTACTTGTAATGAATAGCTTGAGCTATTATAATTTATATTACCGTTCCATAGATCTATATTAGTAAATTTGAAACATGTCATAATAGTAAATGATTATTGTTGTCACTTCGAGCGTGACTTACGAGATCAAAGGATTAATCCTTTAATTCATGTAGTGTAATTGATCTATCGTTTGTTAGACCTCAAACTAAAGGTCGGGAAGAAGTAGGATCAGCAATGGGTGAAACCTGGCCACAATCTGAAATCATTCAGATAGTGATCCAAGAAAACAGTGCTTTAAAATTAGAAGTAGAACGTCTTTACAACAATGTAGCTAAATCTGAAAAGTTGGAACAAGAAATATCAAAGGTCCATCGCGCACACGAGGAACTAGCTGCTTCTTGCGAGCGAAGAGAAAAACTTGAGCGGGCAGCTAGATTGAGGTTACAAAATGACTGTAGACGATTGACAGAATTAAATCGTGCATTAAGGGATCAAATCGATTTGTTATCTTCTCGAACAGATAGTCCCCCGATCGTAGAATCAATGAAAAAAGAATTGACGCAACGTGAATTGCTTATTGGACAGCTAATCACACAAAGTATGTTAATTTTATTTTATATTTTTTCCAATTTTGTAAATTTATTTATTATTTATTTATTGTGTTAACATCTTGCTCTTTATAGATAAGGAGTTAGCTGCAGCTAAGGAAAGACAAGAAATAGAATTAACCGCACAAAGGGCAACGTTACAAGAACAACGCACACATATTGATATTTTGGACACTGCTCTTACCAATGCACAGGGGAACGTTGTACGCCTTGAAGAAGAGGTACACAATTTGAATTCTCGATAAATTATTATTTTAATTAATAAATTTATATATATTATTAATGTTTACATATTTAATCGTTTTATAGTGTCGAAAAAAGCAAGTATACGTAGAGAGAGTCGGACAACTTCAACGAGCTTTATCTTCTCTTCAAGCGTCAAGCGATAGACGGGAAGAAACAGAAAGACAATTGAGAGGTCAGCTCGAAAAAGAATTAAGAGAGGGAGGAGGTGGTGGTGGTAACAATAACGAACAATCTTCGACTGGTGAAACTATCACCGATTTGAAACGACGGTTACGTGAGCGAGACGAAAAAATTATGTCCCTCGAGGGTGACGTGGCTAAATGGGAACAACGTTATCTTGAAGAAAGTGCATTAAGGCAAGCTGCTATAGATGCAGCTAGTCTACCAAAGTTCGTTTACATTTTTTAATCAAACGTTACACTTATATATGTCGGTAATTATAACAGGAGAATAAGTCCAAAAATTTAATCAAATTTATTTTATGATTTATTTTATATTCTAAATAATTTTTATTTATTTATTTTAATATAATACATTTTTTGCAATATTTTGACTAAATCCATTTGTATAATTACCAGTACATATGATAAATATTAAAATAATTCAAAACAATTAAATATAAATAATGATTGTTCAGGGATGCCAAAATTGCCGCTTTAGAAAAGAATAGTCAAGATGCAGAAAAATTAATCGCAGAAGCTCGTTCCGATAAAATGCGACATATGGACGAAGTGCATGCAGCGCAAAAGAAATTAACTGATCTTGAATCAAGGTAAATTTAAAAATATTCAAACTTTATGAATGTAACCTAGTAGCACAAAATATTGAAAAATATTGAATACATGTGTATTTGATATTAAAAAGACATTAAATCTCTAATATTTTATATAAATAGAATGAAAGATTTGGAGTCTAAGTTAGCCGAAAGGGATGCTATGATAAGAGTCTTGCAAAAACACACATACGACAAAGATAATAGTAGTAGTAGTGGAGTCGGCAGTTATCCTGCTGCACATTCATCTCATTCAAGTACGTCGGCAGATCATCATACTGCACTGACAAGTACACCAGAACTTGGTAAAATAATTAGAAACAAAAATATGATTTCAATGATCAATTCCCTCTTCAGTATTTTAAATTGTTTCTTTTAAACACGTCATAGTATTTTACATTACAATTACATATCTTTATTAATTTTGTTTATAGTAAGCAGCGTTTTAGGAGCTGGAAGTGGTTACGGTAGCACTGGATCTTATGGAGTCACGGACAGTTACAAATATCGAAAACAAGGAAGCTTTGAACAAACAAACAAAAGTCTTGACGATCAGTTGAAAGAGTTAGATTCGCAGTTACTCAGCAAGGTAGGCAGAATAATTTGCGTGTAATCACATTCTCGAAAAGCTTTTATCGAGACTGGTAAAGAACATTTTCTCATTAAGTTAATTCATACACAAAAAAATTATAAGCAGGAAATATGAAAGTTAAAAGTGCCACTGTTCTGTGGTGAAACTTTTTTCTACTTATACCACTCGTGAGTTTTTGTATCCACGCAATATTGAATTCATTCAATTTTGCATAAAATTATACATTAATTTATTTAGCTCTACTTTTAATAGCCGTTGCAGAGATTTATGAAAAATTTACAGATCAACGTCAAGGTATTGTTGTGTTCGTGTTGTGTTTGAGTTAGTATTTTTGAATAAAGTGGAAATAGTTAATACGATTAACGGTAAACATTTTTCAAATAACCTTTTTATTCATCATTTATTCTTTTTACGGATAATTCGATGAAGTGAAAAAAATCAAATGTAACGTATAGAAAACGTGTTTACTATTTCCTATCACAGTATTTCGATTGTTAATATTTACATAACACTGTGTGATCTAACGTAAAACATTTATCGAATGAAAATTGACGAACTATAAGAATCCTAACTGTTACGTACTACTTTCGATTTACTAATCAAACGTAAAAACGAATTAAACATAAATTATAAAAAATAGATAAAGATTGTTGTGAATTGGCACGCGAAAATTAATCTCAAGTATTCTCCTTGACAGAATATCCTACTAATTCCAATACCAAATTCAAAACCGATCCAATACCCCCTTCCTTGAGTGTGCATGCGCTGTTGTGGCGAGCACTAACTCCGTTCCAGGTCCTCCGGTTATTCCTTTCCAACGTAGGCGTTTTTCTCTCTTGTTTCAGCGGGCACTTTGCTGTTTTCCAGGATTCTCTAATCCAGGCACTGCGTCGCGAAAGGGAAAAATACCCAAGCCATTATTGGCGGGTGTAGAGAGCGCAGGTAGTTCGAGTACCGTATCGAGTAAGAGTCGTTTGTTGGATGATTCTGGAGGGGATGCATCAGCCGGTATAATGGAATTCGCGACTGCGAGTACAAGACTGAAGGGTACCGTCTCAAGATTGTCGGATGGGAAGCCAGAGGAGATGTTGTTGCTGGAGAAGCAAGGTAGAAGTTCACAGAGACAGAGAATGCAGGAAGGTGAACCACGTCGGGCTGGTAGTCTTCCACCGAGTTCCCTTCCACGACCACCGAGAAGTTTGAAGTCAACTAATTCGCGTTATTGTCGTTTGAGCGATACGGAAACGCGTAAGAAGTCAGATCCAGGTCCAGTTTTGGATTCGTCCGTGAGCAAGGGTCGGGATTCTGGAAATTGCACTTTGGAATATGGAAGGTTTGACGCAAAGGCGCAACGTAGGAAGAAGTCACCTGGTACGGATGTAAGTTACGTTCAGAACAGCAGTTCTTTGAAGAAACCTACGTCGATGTCGGGTCACGAGTACGAACGACTTCAAGGTGATACCGAGAAAAAGAAGTTAACGACCGGGAACGACGTTAAACATAGGGACGGACAAAATCGTTCCTTGATACCACCACCCTCGCGTAGAATTGGAGAGTACGGTCGTTTGAGCGACGGTGATGCTTCTGCTAGCAGCAAAGGTGCTCTCAGAAAGCAAACGGGCTCGCGTGGAGAGAGTACGGGAAGTACCGTCAGTAGTAAGAGCGGTGGACGAGATTCTGGTGGCACTGCGAGCAGTGAGACCTCTATCTCATCCTTGTCGCCTATCAAGGCAAGATCGATACCAAGACCTGCCAATTATCGTATTCAATTTTAATATAATACGATATGGAGTAGAAGAAATAACAAAATGAAAAAAGAACATGAGAGGGAGAGAAGGAGAAAGAGAGAGAGAGAGAGAGAAAAGAGAGAAAAACCTACATTTAATAGGTTTTTTTTATTACTCTCTCTTTTTACGGGTTCGAGTTATTTTTCTATGAACATAATTTCGCAAATAATCTATTTTTTCAAAAGAACGGTCGTCTTTTACCGCTTCCTTAGAGTCAAAAGTAAACGGTTTTTTTCTTTAAGGGGCTACCCATCATCCATGTACCAACTGTGTCCATAATTGCTTGACTTAAATGATCTGACATAAACTAGTATTTCAACGTGACTAATAAGGGCAGTCTTGGGTAGTGAACCCTCAGATTTGTTTCAAACTAAGCACTACTTGGAGTACTTGTAGGACTATTTGTAGGACTACTTGTAGGAGTACTTTGAACTACTTGTAGTAGTCCACGAGGAATATATATTGCATAATTTAATAAATCCAGACAATCCAATGGTCAACAACCATTTGCGAAAAAATTAGGATAGAAGTTTCGCAAAAATTTTTATATTACCTCATGTTGTTTTGCATCAAGAGGGTAACGACACGGTCTTGTGTCTTTAATGTTGCTGGATCGATCCTCAAAGGAGAGAAATCTTGTTTTATTTCTTTATTTTTTATTTTTGTTATTGTAAAGTATGTTTATTTTTTTCTATTTTTTTTTTTATTAATTTTATATAATTATATATATTAATATAACTATAATTATTATTATAATTAATAATATAATCAAAAAAGGTTATACAGCATTTTAAGTTCCTTTTATTTACAAACGTTTCTATTTGATTAAAAAGTCAACATTATTATGCAAGTAATATAATTAATAATTATATAAATAGAATAACACACAATAAATAATATAAATTAATCTTTTATCGTATATAAAACGTTATATTTTTTAAGATGATATTATGATACATGAAAAAAATCTATGTTTCGTGTGTCTGTACGACGAATATCATTCTAAAAATGTATCATCCTAGACACGTCAAAAGATTAATTTATGTTATTTTTTGTTGTGTTATTCTATTTATAATTATTAATTATTGGGTTGGCAAGAAAGTAATTTCGGTTTTCTAATGTGAAATAAAACTCAATTGTTTCTATACAAAAAATGAACTTTAATCTGTCAAATATCTTCCATTCTGTTCAATGACCTTTTGCCATCTTTCTGGTAATTCCATAATTCCGTGTTCATAGAACTTCTGGTTCTTATCAGCAAAAAACTCAACCAAGTGCGACTTGAGGTCATCGTTATTACTGAAATTTTTACCATTTAAAAAGTTTTGTAAACTTCGAAATAAATGATAGTTCGACGGTGCAAGGTCGGGGCTATATGGGGGATGCGACATCACTTCCCAACCAAGCTCCAATAATTTTGTACGTATTGCTAAAGATGTGTGAGGTATTGCATTGTCGTGGTGAAACACGATTCTTTTGCCATTTTCCAATTCTGGCCTTTTCTCTTTGATTGATTCTTCCAATTTCATAAGTTGTTGGCAATAAACATCTGAGTTGATCGTTTGGTTGCTTGGAAGCAGCTCAAAATACACAACACCTTTGTAATCCCACCAAATTGACAGCATGATCTTCTTCTGATGCAATTCAGCTTTAGATATGGTTTGTGCTGGTTCATCATGCTTGGACCATGATCTTTTTCGATTAATGTTATTGTAGACGATCCATTTTTCATCGCCAGTGATAATTCGTTTCAAAAAAGGGTCGATTGCATTACGTTTGAAATGCATATCGCAAATATTGATTCGTTGTGTTAAGTGAATTTCTTTTAATTCGTGCGGAACCCAAATATCGTGCTTTTTAACAAGTTCAAGACGTTTTATGTGATTTTCAATTGTTGTATGTGATACATTTAACCTTTTTGCAATCTCTCGCACAGTTATATGATGATCCGATTCAATTATGGCTTTTATTTGGTCATCATCAACTTCAGAAGGTCGACCAGAACGTTGATCATCTTTAAGTGAAAAATCTCCAGAACGAAATTTTTTAAACCAATTCTGACACGTGCGTTCTGTTAAACAATCAACACCATAAACTTCACATATCTCTTTGTGAGCCTCAGCCGCTTTCTTGCCTTTATGAAAATAAAAAAGTAAAATATGTCGAAAATGTTCATTTTTGCACTCCATGTTAAAATTGACCGTAAACTAAAAGTTGTAAACAAAATACACAGCATTTGCGTCTACAGCAACTACCAAACCTCAAAAGAAAAAAATTCTAACATTACCAAAAGAATAACGAAATAAACATAACGCTATCTATTGGTGCAAGCCGAAATTACTTTCTTGCCAACCCAATATATTACAAGAGTGAAAAGTTTGAAGAAAATCAGATGTTGCACTGCATGAGACAACCCTTGTAATCCGTTGATCAGATACATGAATAAATTTTCGTTAAATCTCTCTCTCTTTATTCTTTTTTCATCTTGTTTTCTCTTTTCGATTCGTTATTCGATGAAAACGAGCAACCGAATCAATCGTACTCGTATCTTATCTTCGTGCCGTATTCGGTTATATATTCAGTTATTTTTCTATCACTTGGAATATGCAATGCAACAGTATACATATATATACAGCCATATAACGACGATTAGTTTTGCTAATAATGGATTCATATTTCTAATGTTACGTAGAACGAACATTTACGCATACACGTTATGCATACAAGCACGAATTCACTTACGCTCGAACTATCGTAACGTGGCGATAGCGTATGACCTAGTCATTACCAAAGTAAACTTCCCTACTCTACTACACGCTGCGAATTTCTTCATTTATAAGCTCTTGTGCGCCAATTCCTTGACGAATGAGCCAAACCACCCCTGACGCAACTATCCCCTCCCCACCCCCATCGTTATATCTTTTTTATTTAATCTTATTGCCTGTTTTGATTTAAAAAAAAACGACAAAACAAAAACTATAAAGTGCATTATTATTATGTCTTTATTGTCGATATTTTCTCTCTAGCAGGATTTCATCGTGTAAATCAAATCCTGATTTTATTGTCCTCGATTAAATTATATTTTATTTGTTTTCTTTCTTTTTCTTTCTCCTTTCTCATTTCTCTCTATCTCTCTCTCTCTCTCTCTTTCTCTCTCTCTCTCTCTCTCTCTTTTTCTCTCTCTCTCTCTCTCTCTCTCTTTCTCTCTTCATAAGACTGAACAGTCGGACAGAAACGAAGCACAAAACGATTTTGTCGCTAGTCGCTCTCTTAGATCTTAATGCGTTTCTTATTCTTAATCTTCTTTGATTGATCTTTGCACGTTAATTTAAAAGATCTTTCCCTGTTAGAAGACTTCTGATAAATCTTGTTCTTCTTTTTCTTCTATTCTTTTTGTCTTTCACTTTCGAATGATTTTCGATTGTAAATGCTCTTTAATTGTTTATTTTTTATTTATTTTATTTTATTTTTTGTTTTTGAAGTTATACTTCTTTTTTGTTTTCTTTTTTTGTTAAAGCTCGAACGATAACGCCAAAGTATAGTACATACTTTTATTACTATCTACGATGTTATTACGATTAACACATTGCGGACCGCTAACGAAATATCTCTCTTTTTTTTTATTGTGTTGCTAAAGGGCCGTTGACGAGATGTACAAATGATTGTAAATGTAATACTTATACTCCACACTACGTGATCTAAATAAGACAATGATCAAACGATAATTATTTTTATGTACAAATATTGTTTGAAGAATGGCAACTTGTTTCTATTTTTCTCATCATGTTTTATATTAATAATATTAGTATGATTTTTAAAAGATATTTAAATATAATTACTATTACTGTATTCTTTCTTTATTTCGTTATATGAATTTTGTAAATATTTTTGGTTTTATTTTTATGATCTTTTTTCCTAACTATAGCAAATTTGTTAAATTGGCTCGGTATTCTTCGCATAGGCACCTGTTTTTCGCTCGGTACTAAAATGGTTTAACCGTATATGGGTAGCGAAAAAACGACTAATGACATTAATGTGTTCCACTTTATTTAGTCAGATGTTTTACAAAATATCGTACAAGAAAAAATGTTTAGTTTGTTATTAAATAATATTAAAGAAAGAATATAGTGAATTATTGATAAATATTAACAATTATTCATTTTTACAATTTTTTTTGAAAATAAATATTTAACGTGATAATTATGTTTTATTATTACTACAATGTAACAGATGTAAAAATATTGAAAGCATAATAATATCCGGTCCTTGGGAATGGTTAGTAATAAAATGCCTGGTCCGTAATGTGTTAAAATATCTCTCCTAATATTATTTACAATTCACATATATATATATATTTATTTGTTGCTTATGTTTAAACATTATTGCGTATATTTGTGTATATACGTGTGCATGTAGATGATGTACCGTAAATGGAGGATAAACCACACGTATATTTTATACTCTTTCTCTCTCTTTTTGTTTTTTTTTCTTTCTTTCAATTTCTCTACATTTCTTCTATATCCTTTATTTCTATCTATTATCTCCGATGTGTAACATATTTTACTACTACGTTGATTGTGATGTAGCATAGAAGGATGTTTAGATTTGTAGATGACTAAGAACACTTAGCGTATTATCTTTTATTATTTCTTTTTTTTATTTTCTTTATATATATATTGAGAAATAAATGGTCAAAAACGTGCGAATAAATATGAAATTTTTTTCCACAAAAAAAAAAACTCGCATGATTTCATTCAAATATACCGAAAATGCTTTATGCCTAATTTTGATGTCGATAATTATTAACTTTAAAATGCTGGTTGTATTGCAACAGCCAATTGACGTTCGTCGTCTTGTCATCGATCATTTTTCTAAGAGATTTTGTAATTAACAATTAATTACACGATTTTATATTCATTAAAAGAAACTAATACATTTAAATAAAAGAAATAAAAGAAAACATTTACAGAGAAATTTGAATGAAGGCTAAATGTAAATTGTCATTCGTTCCTTTTGATTTTGAAATTATTATAGTTCCTTTAAAAAGCGATCTCGCAAATATTCGTGTGCCTTAAATGTGGATGACAAGATACTCGGCGTTTATTTTGAAAATGAAAGAAAAAAAAAGAAAAAGTAGTTTATGTATAAAAACTGCGATAAAAGATAGAACGCGCGTTTCGTACTTTGATGATATAATATTATTAATATTAATATTAATGGTAAAAAGAAAAAATAATAATAAAATATATTATTATAACGATATATAATAATAATAATAATAATAATAATAATAATAATAATAATAATATAGATATATATATATAACATATTTATATACAAATGTTTGTACCGCTCATATAAGTTGAGAAACTTTAGGTTTCTAAACTCGTATTTTTTCCGAAAGGTTTAGCTTTATTAGCGAAGTATAAGGCTGTTATATCACAATTTTAGTAAAATCAATTGTATTTACACACCGAAAGAAAAAAAACATATTCACACGTTAAAAGTAAAAAACGTCGAATTGTCCGTTTTCTTTTTAATTATTATTACAAAATTACCAACGTACTCGAGTGTATTGATGCACTTTTCTTTTTTCGTTTTGGTCTTCCGAAACGTATTCGAAGGTTAACAAGAGTTAAAGAGCTTGGCAAAATGAGTAAATGAGAGTACCTTTTACGTACAAGTATGCCAAATTGCAGCGTCACCAAAGATGCGTCATGTGAATGAAAAGAAGGAATAATAAAAAATAGCAAAATAAAAGAAAGAAAGAAAGAAAAGAAAAAGGCGTGACTATGCGTCGTATCCAAATATTGTTCCTATAATATTTTTGCGTTTTACACGTATAGTTCACACCTCGTTTAACTCTTAATCGAGACAACGCGTACTTATTTGCGTTGATTATTATCGTTTGCTCTCTATTTTTGATACGGCCGAAACTACGATAAAATATTTATCTATGTTTAACGTTATCCTTTATTTGTGGATTTTTTATTCAATTCACGTAAAGAAAAAAAAAGAAATATATTCGCCACGTCGGATAAAATTAGCTTTTACAATTTGAAAATTTCAATTTGGAAATTTTAATTCTCAAATTGTCTTAAAATGCTTAATTTTATTTACGAGCCGATCATATGAATAATCAAATGAAATAATATATATTTTATTTGCAAGTTTTTTTTTTTTAATTGCTATATGGCTAGAAAATAGGCAGAGTAAGCGAATTTTAAGAGCGTTGATTTATATTTTTTTTTGTTTATTATAAAAATACAAACATCGTTTCATTGCGCTGATATAACTTCATATATTACCCTTATACTTATCGAGAAAGTATAAAATCAATCTGCCAGTCGATGTAGCGTTTTGATGAATGAAAGCTTTGTACGAGAGGTGGTCTGCCGATGTAAAGAAATAATGCGAAATATAAGCTCTGTTGTAATTATAATTTATTTTATTTTCAAGAACACCAACAATTTACTATTATTTTATGGGTAATAAAACTAAGTAGTGGTTTTGAGGAACTCACAACGATATTTGCTATCGTTTTAACATCGTTCGGTTAATTTATTGATTTCAAGTTAAAATTATGTAATACATATGTTAAATAGAAAGTAAAAACGAAATTAATGTTTTCTTTGCTCTTTTTTAATATTTCTTTAGTTTGTTCTCTTTTTTTTTATCACTGATTGAACTTTGTCTACATCGTAGTAAAGTGCAACTATGTAAATTTGCTTATACTCATATAATATATCATTGAAAGTAAACAGGATATCACAATTAAGGATATAATTATTATTTTTCGTAGATCGCTTATAAAATCTAACAATGAATCTGATGTCTATACTATTTTTGTTTATATTTACGTTTTAAACTTGTATCATTTTATTCTCACAGGTAGCTGAGATAAAAGATAACAACTAAATATTACTCTTATTTTTATTTCATTTGAATAATTACAAAATTTATGCGAAACTGAACAAATTTTATAAAACATTACTTTCAAGAAGTAAAATAATTATCGTGAGATTTTAACTATAATATTATGCAAATTTATTGAAATTTAGTATTATGGTATATATTGAGTAATTATTTATTTAATTTATTTAATTTATTCAATTTCTTGCGTTGATTGAATACCATTGGTATAGTAGAGTGATAATAATTTTATCATGAGTTACTTGTTTTTGCCGACAGATGGCGCAACGATGAATATTACAAGAATATGTCCCGTAAGGCAGAATTACTTTATCGACATGTAGAATTGCAAAATAACTGCGAGCTATGAATGAATCAATTCTAAATTTTTTTTTGCATTTTTTTTCTTTTGATTTTTTTTTTATAATCAACTTTCGGTCCTATATAATTGAGTTTATTAATTTGATGTAAAATTTATAATGAATAGCTTTTACAAGTAATTAATGAGTTAGATTTTTGAAATGTTAATAAATGTTAAAACTTAAAATGTTTAACTGAATCGTAAAATGAGTATAGCTTTTCGAAATACATATATATATATATATATACATGTATGTATGAACACATATATACTTTCGATATTCTCGAAAATCGCATCGTAGCGTATAATCTATTTTAGAATATTCGCCGAAAGTTTGAAAAGCCTGTCACGCATTACGTCAGAACTTCCGAAGGTTAAGGCATTTCTCTTTAAATTGAGTTGGATAGTTTTCTAACCTAAAAACTTGGATCGGCGGGGGTAGTAGGAAAACCGCTTTCTAACGGATTTAACTTTTCGATCTAATATAAAGTTCATCGTAGACTAGTAATGAAAAAAAAATAAAAAAATAAAGAAGATAAACGAATTCGAAAAATGAACGAATATTATTTTCAAAAAACAAGATCGATTGATCCATATGAGCTACGATCGATACTAGATCATCAATCATTATTTCGTTTCATTGAAATTATTTATATATAGTGCCCGAAGTATCGGCAGAAATGATATTTTTTATAAGTATATTTCTTTATTTAATTTTTTTATTTTTCGAATGTAAAATAAAAAGAAACAAGTATTATAATGATTAAAAATAATTTAGCTAAAATGGAGCCTTTATGCATTCTCCATTTATTAAAAATTTTATATGAATATATAGTCTTCATTGTTTACAATATAAAGTATTCATAAATAATAAATAATATTAAGAATATAAATGTTAATAAAATTATTATTTATTCACATACGAAGGTAAGAAAATATCTGAATAAAAAAGTTATAAGAATCGGTACTAAAATTGAGAAGGAACAATTTTATTTTAGAGAACCAAAAATTTTATCCATGTCAATACTTTTGTTCGGCGGTACTTTAAGAATATCAATTTCTCAAATAACTACTCATAATGTAGGAGAAAGATAATAATAAAAAAAAAAAAAATAAAAGAAAAAAAAATGTATAACGAAGCTTTGGCAGCAAGTCTACAGAGAAATTCGATTAAATGCTTCTCGGCTTGAGCCGGAATCTTAGTTAAAGAGCCAGGCAAACATCTCTCACGGTTAACCACGATCCTCGATCGAAGAAGGTCCGTGTAAAGGATGCAGGATTACCGATCTCGACGCGGCAAGCAGCGAACTTTCTTCAAATATTTACCGTGTCGATAAAAGGGGCCAGAGTAGCCTTGATATCGGTGTCCTTGCTGATATAACTTACGGCAAGACGTTGCAAAAAAAGGGAGAAGGGAGGGGGAGGGGCTGAAGATGACGAAGAGGGATGAAGCGCAAGAATATTGGATCGTTTGAAAAATGCATTTTTCATGATTTTCGATGGGTTTCAATAATGGTTATATATTCTATTCATTATATGCATTATTTTATAAATATATTTTTATAAATTAAGGAGTGTATGAATGTAATGCAAAACAGACCGACACCATTTACTTGAACGTTGCAGAGAGATATCTTTTTTCTTTTTCGAAATATAATTATTATTTAATTTGAGTAACAATTAATTTTTATTAATTATATTTAGGATTACTGATTAAGACAAAACAAACAGAACATCTTTAATATGTAATGCATTCAAA
Organism: Polistes dominula; assembly: GCF_049000335.1. Classification (NCBI taxonomy): domain Eukaryota; kingdom Metazoa; phylum Arthropoda; class Insecta; order Hymenoptera; family Vespidae; genus Polistes; species Polistes dominula. Next base: position 4,713,618 of record NW_028301169.1, on the reverse strand, counting down.
AATCGTATTTACAATGATTGTATAATAAAATTTCATTTAAACCGCCTGTGCGCACAACACCTTGCGTACAACGGATTAAGAAACTTTCTCTGTCTTGTTTTATCAGCGAGCCTTTCACTTATGGAGACTTGCAATGTAATCCTATTACATATGCATTTGATATGCATTTTTATTCCCGAACGTGTATGTCACATGCGCGTACCATTTTATAAAATCGAAATAATAATATATAAATGTGTAGAACATATTTAAAAAAATTGTGATTAAAAATTTGTATAATAATATGGAAAACAGGATAGAGAGAGAAATATGTTGAAAAGAAACAATGTGAAAAAGAGAGAAAAGAAAAGAAGTTTCTTTCATCGTAAATGGGATGACGCGTTACTATGGTAACCGAAGTATCCTGCAAGGTAGCACAGTTTTCGCATCCTTGTGCAAGGTGAAGGTATTCCCTCTTATTTCCAATGGTGGATATTGAAAGGAGACAACGATAAACGTCGAAATCTTCGTCATCCAACATCTCCCTCTCTTCTCTCTTTATCTTTCTCTTTCTCTCTCTTCTGTCCCAATAACCCACTTATTGGTGGTGTCCGCATTCGCAACTACTTTTCCGTATATAGTCAGAATCGTGTCGCGCGTGGCTCATCAGTTTCTTCCGCACATAGGACGGGTTCCAACTATTTCATCCGATGATTACATTTTTTTTTTATTTTTACTTTTTTTTCTTTTTTTGTTGTTGTTCCTTTCCATCATTGAAATTCATACGAACGTTTGTTTCAATGTTTTGGAAGAAAAAATGTAAAAAGTAGAACGCAGTGTTCACCAACTTTGTCGATCTCTCTTCATTGAAGTTTTCTTCTTCTTCTTCTGAAAATACATTTTCTCTTGCTTTTTTTTCTCCTTTTTTTTATGCTTCACGAGTCACCGTCATCTATCGTCGAGAAAACGGATATTTATCTTAAAAGGATGCTGTGCAACCTTTCTATCTTCTTTTGTATCCTCCTTGGCTCCGTTTGCCTCTTGAACTCTCGCAATATTAAAGTACTAAACGACGAGGGAAAGAAAAACAGAGAAAGAGAAAGAGAGAAAAAGAAAGAGAGAGAGAGAGAGAGAGAGAATTGCGATTATAAATTCGCGAGAGTAACCCGGCTCGTTGAATCGTTGATGAGTTCCGCAGGTGGCGACTAAAATTAAGGATATTGCACGTCCGACTCGACTAAAGCCTTTCTAAATTCTCTTCGTGTCGGTCCCCTTGTCGTTTGCTTCTTCTCTTCTTTCTATTTTTTTTTTTTTGAATTCCGTTTATTTTACCTTTCACGATCTCAATCGCAACTTTGTTTCTTTTCTTACTAATTTGTGTCCATAAAATTATTCTTTTAAAGATTTTAAATATAATATGTAATATATATATAATAATTATTAATAATAATATATAATATTAATATTAATAAATTAAATATATATATAATAATATTATTATTATAATATTAATTTTTTTTGTAGGGAAAGGGTTGTAGTGGGGGTAAATCTAAAGAATGTTCTCTATGAGGAATTTTCTTTCTTTCTGTATTACCTCATATTTACATAGTATTGTATAACAGTTCAAAGGACCTGACAATGTAAAAGGGTTTTTTCTTCGCACCATATGTTTTTTTGATCATTGAGATAGTATGGGATTTATGGCCCTTTGGAATTTCTTATTCTTTAAGTAAACATTACCTTATACCTGCTAACTATTGTATTTTATGATATTTTATTTTATAGGCTCATCGCAGGATCTGTTTCACAGAAATTGAATATTATAAAAATAACAAATATAAAGTTTATCGTCTACAAAGGATTTGTGGTACTGGTCATCAGTTATCGACCACCAAGGGTTGAAAATTATTAAAGTACTAATATCACTATTTAAAAATAAGGGTTGGTTGTAGAAGGGTGAAAATTTAGGGTTATATGTATTTTTTAATGCCAAATCATAAAAAGATAAAAATAAAAAATTTTGTCCAAAAATAAAAAAAAAATTTTTTGGGTGGACCACTCTTATCACTTAGGGGTATGAAAAATAGTTTAAGTCCTATTCTTAAACTTACCGAATATACACACAAAATTTCATAAAAATCGGTCAAGTCGTTTCGGAGGAGTTTGGCTACTACCACTGTGACACGAGAATTTTATATATTAGATTTATTTATTATACATTAATGATTTAGAAAATATTTTTCATTACAATTATTTTATTTTGATAACAGATTATTTTTCCTTTTTTTCAATATTATTTGATTATATATACAATATATATGTAGGATGAATAATAAATATTAATTGTTTAAGCAATACTTATAATCTTAACTAGGACAAAAGGGTTGTTCTTCTTAAGTTTACAGTATAATCGCTTTCATTACTCACAGAATTAGTTACTAATGAATTAATTTCCTTATCAAATTTCTACAGGAGTTTCTAGCGAAGCGAACAAAACATAAAGAAGGAAAATTCTTTTCTTAAAATTTACGACAATATAAAAGAAAGAAAAAAGAAAAAAAATAGAGAGAGAGAGAGAGAGAGAGAGAAAGGGACAGAAAGATAGGAGTATTGGGAGTATCGAGTTGATACGATAATTTACTTACATCGTAATTAGGAAAATCGGAAAATATCGTTGGCGTCGTTTAAATCGAACGAATCCGCTTGCACCAATGGAAGGAAAAAGAGGAGGAATACTCTGCTCTCCGTTCAGGGACATATATCACGTCGTCCCCAGTTTATACCGAACGAAGACATCGATTTTACAATTTGTAGCTGATCCCGATTCCAGCATTTTATCCGTAACGGCTGAAACGTTGAACGGTATATAAATATATCGCTCTGATGTCTCTCTTTCTCTCGTTCTCTATCACACGATATTCGTATCGTGAAAATGCTTCCTTTTTATTTAAACGTAAACGCGTATACATACAGACACACAAAATCACACGAACAAACACACATGCACGTATGCATGCATGCATGCATGCAAAAATGTATCGTAAAAGAGGCGTTCGTTGAGATCGTAGAAAATTTGCAAACTTTGTTGCGAATTGTTTCTCTATGATAAAATAATAAAAAAGAAGAAAAATGGAAAAAGAAGGAAAGAGAGAGAGAGAGAGGGAGAGAAAATCGAACTCAATGGTATAACGCAAACGCAAAATGTTACCTCGTGCTCGATACAAATAATAACGAGTTTTAATTAAACCGTAACGACTCGTACACGCTCGTTTACCGATATGACTGACACGTCCGGGCCAAATTAATCGGACATATTTGAAATATCGGAAAAATACAAATCACTCGATCATCCTTCTCATTTTTATATTTTTATCTTGTTTTTATTTTTTTAAATCTTTCTTTCTTTCTTTCTTTTACTTTACCACCCTCTCGAGAAACAAAGGGAATACGTTACGGTACTGTTTATATTCGATACCATGCGTGGATTAAATTTTTTGTGATACAAGTAAGTAAGTAAGTAGATTGTATATCGAATATATAAATTATTTCGAAAAAAAGAAAGGTTTAAATTAAATTAAACGATTTTCGTAGCAATCACATTTATCGATTAATTTTGAGACGATTTGTCGTTATTCATTTTTTCCCTTTTTGAAATATTAACAAGTTTAATTATTTTTCAGTACGATCTTATCGTTCAATGCGATTGTCGATCACGATCGATTTAAAAAGTATTTCTTCAATGCTCCGTGCTTCAAAGGGAAAAAATGAAGTTATTACATTAGAGATACGGTATTTTATCGTGAATTCTCCTCGGAAGAGAAAGAATCGACCGAGATGATAGGGGGAATAAAATCTCTGGCGAATAAGTTTACATGCTTTTGGGAGATCATTCCCATGAAAATGAATGAGAGAAAGAAAAAGAGAAAGATATGTTCTTCTATCTCAGGTAGGGGATGCAAAGAGAAGCTCAAAACTCGTCGGTTCTGGACCGTGGAAAAACCTATATCATCCTTCAAGGAGGATTATACGAGAGACTACACCTAATGGGTTTCGCTACTCATCCTCTACGTATTCCTTTCTCTCTCTCTCTCTCTCTCTCTCTCTCTCTCTTTGCGATCTCTGAACCGGATCAAAGCGTTTGTAACGCCGGTTTTATCTCGATTTAAAACGTCAACGTGCACCCACTGTGATCCTAAAGATTCTCGAAATACGATCTCGCAAAGTTGTCTACACGAAGTTTGTTCGTTGATATTTATAAATTTCTTCTCTACCATCGAATTTCGTTGGCTTTTCATTACCGCTTAATACGATAAATATATTTCTTGACATAATCAGATATATATTAGGGTGGGTCAAAAAAATCAATTATTTTTTTTTTTACAAGTGACACGGAAAAATGGGTTGCTAGAAACCTTAAAAAAATTCTCACTAAATATGAGCTCTTAATTTTAATAGGAAGATCCTCCGCATCGCAGTCTCTCTCTTAGTCTTAATTTTTAATAGTCATTTATTGTCGAGTTATAAAATTCATAAACAAAAATGAAATTTGTCTTAAAATAATCAAAACACATTATAAAATTCAAATGGTGAGGTTTACGGAAAAAATATAAGAAACCTTTTTTGTAGAGCATTAAATTTCCTACAAAATTCTTCCAGAACATTTTCCTGTACAATCAATTAATGATGAGGTATGAATTTTATTCTATTGGACTGAGAAGAAAAAAACTGCGATGCGGAGGATCTTCCTATTAAAATTAAGAGCTCGTATTTGGTGAGAATCTTTTTAAGGTGTCAAGCAACCCATTTTTCCGTGGCACTTGTAAAAAAAAATAATTGATTTTTTTGACCCATCCTAATATATATATACATAATATCAAGTTTTCTTGATATAAATTTCATTATAGAAAATAACGTTTTATAATTAGAGAACTATGATAATACTTAAATGATACAAAATTAATCTCACAAGAGAGTATATTCATTTGTGTAAGATATAATAAATATAAGATGATTATTTTAAAAAAAATAATACTTGGTTGATCCTCTTTTACATTTTCTAACGCTTTTCATACAATTTGTCAAATACTTATCATTTACGTTAAATTATAATTATTCTTATATATAATAAAATGTTCTTTATGTAATCAAATTTATATTAATTTAAAAGTTGAATAATTTAAAAATACATTTTTATGTATAAGAATTTTTAAAACACTGTATTACAAAAATATATTGATTGTTTTAAATGAACAGTAAAATAACGAATATTCCAATGACTCACTGAATATAATATAAGATCTAAATGTCTATTATTATTAGCGTGTGTACTTACTTACACACCTACGTTATATTGTCGTTAGTTAAGAAGAAAAAAAATCGTTCGTAGGTGGATTCGCCGTTGAGATAAACGTTTGCTCGAAGGTGGTTAGAAGCGAGAAACGATACGACTTGGCCTACTTTAAGGGCCCATACGTACGGAATACCAGGGAATAGGTGGCTTCATTAAAACTTTGTTTCTGCTTACTAACCGTACGCGATGTGCACAGACATGGACTTACACGAACACGTTCGTTTATTTTCTCTCTTTCTCTCGTTTACTTCCCCTCCTCCTCCCTCTCTCTCTCTCTCTCTCTCTCTCTGTTCGCACACATATTTCTCTATGTGTATTTTCGTGCAGTATATATATATATAGATACATATATGTAAAACGTACACGGACGAACGAACAATATCGATTTGCCTGTTCGCACGTACGACGATGGTAATGTAAGGTCCATGTACGCGGAAACACAGATGGAGCGTGTGCCACGAGCCCAGCCCGTAAGTCGATGGTGCATAGAAGATTAGAACCGGAATAGGACGAAGTGTATGCCACAAATCGCGTCTTTAGAATCGATATTTGTCCGATATATATCCGTTATATTCCACTTTACACTATATTATCTATCCACACCTCGTTCGAATATCGATCCTTCTCTATGTTTCCTTATATTATTCTCCTTTAATCTTTTAATATTTAATTAAATTCTAGTATTTTATGCTTAATACGAGAAAGAAAGAAAATAATATTATAGAAAACATTATTACATTCTTCGTTTCATCGAATTGGCTGATGTAAGAACTAGTGAAGAACAATAAGCACTATGCGTAAGAGAGAAAACGTACGGTGCATAACCAACAAGTAAACGTAACTCAGAATTCCGTAATACTCTTGGAAGAACGTGTTGTTATATCTCGTGTAGTTTCGAATTCAGTAGTACTTCGAAAACATTACAAAGTCCAGCTTTAACGTAGTCTCGGATAATCGATTATGCCAACTACTCGCTCCGTTCCATCCTCTTTTTTTTTTCTCGAAAGCGAAGTTCTGTTAATTCGTGGATCGATTCGTTTCCATTAAACTGATAACATCGATTGCTTCGAAATTCGCTCAACTTTCTTCCGATAAATAACGGAGTCGATTTTTTTCAATTAAATCAAAATCACATTCGTGATATTGATCGTAATTTTGGTGCATTATACAAATAACAAACAAATATATGCATAAAGTATGTTATTTATTAAATCAATGTTCGAAAAGATTTTTTTGTCAGAGTTGCGTCGTGATTGTAAAATAAATAAATGAATATTGAAAAATAAATAAAATATGATTAAGTAAATTTATTTAATATTTAATTAATTAAAATATCAGAGTATGAAATATAAGTGATTAATTTACCAAACCTATTTTATACTGAAAATTATCAATATTTTGTATAGAATATTTATAATAAAATATCGATATAAATAATAAATCTTTATGCAACTGAGTACCCGTTTAATCTACTGACAAAATTATTATTTATACTAAAAGAAAATTAAAATAAATTCTAACTATATACAAAATATAAATTGATAAATAAATTTGAATCGATTGTCACTATGAAAATGTTTTGTTTCTAAGGTAATATAGTTATTGGTCGATCGATTTATCCGAAACTAGCGGATATCCGAATAATCGATCCTTTCTATTCGACATTTTTCTCGTCTTGCGTGTATTTGCGCACGAATGAAGATCTAATACTAATAACATAAGAGAAGTCGCGTTAAACGACGCTCCATTATGTAAGTCGAGATAGCGATTGAGTCTCTTTCTTTCTCTCTCTTTTTCTCTTTTTTCTTTTCTCTCTCCATGGTCGAGAGGCCCGATGGTCCCGGGTTCTGTTCTATTAATAGACTGACCTTCCTTGCACCGTATAGCTCAACGTGGAGAGCGAGATCGAGTCGTCTGTTCGGTCTCGTCTGACGAGAAAAGAGAAAGAGAAAGAATAATAGAGAGAGAGAGAAAGATATGCGCAAAGATATTACCTTGCTACGGATCTTTTCTAGCAAAAGTTTTAGTTATTTCTCTTAATCTTTTCTTTTTTTCTTTTTTTCTTTTCTTTTTCGTTTTAATTTTCGTCAAAAATTCTTTTACTTTCATCTGCTAATTATTACGTTTCATATAAAACGAGGCCTCGTCCCCTCTTCCTGCCCCGATGATAAAACAAATTAATTTGATCGCTTTGTACTTTGAAAACGAACGCATAGGTGAAACGTGGTGATTAATCGTCGTCGAGTGATCTTCCGCAAGCTGATTTAATCGCTCTACTGGATAGCTACAAAGTTAATTGGCTCGATACCGAGAGAGCTCCAACGTACTTCACTTTCTATCTCTATCTCTCTCTCTTTCTCTGTCTCTATCTGCCTTTCTCCCGTTCATCCGGAAAAATTTCGATAACGTTTTTCCCCGATCTAACTCCGTTCTTTTTGTTCCTCCCCCTCCCACCCCTCATCCAAATATTTTTTCCTTTTTATGTTTTTAACTTTCTTTTTATTATTTCTTTTCTTTTTCTTTTTTCTTTTTCTTATTCTATTATTTATTCTTTCTTTTCTCATCGTACTTTCAATCACCAATATCCCGATGATCGTTCATAGCTCGTGTTATATCTTCGGACTTTTCAAATATCTACTATCTGTGAGCTCGTTATTTTTGCTTAAAGAAAAAAAAAAGAAACACAAGAAAGTAAGCAAGTACTACAGCCTCGTAAACTTGTCCTATCGCTTGCACAACGTCCATCGGCTTTTACGAGCATTGCTATGGGCTATTGGTAAGGGGATAAGCAAAGAACGTCTTACGATGACATCGTCTTTCGACAAAACCCTCTCATCTTATTCTCCTTCTTTTTTTTTATTCTTTTCCTATAGACGTATATCTTGTTTTGTATCTTTTTTTTTTAATTGGATTTATTATCGATTATATTTTGCGATTTATTTTTCACGCGAATCCGAAATAATGATCCGAAATCACTGCTACTGTTTGTTTTTTTTTTATTTTGATTATTTTTATCGACTCTAAAAGAGAGAGAAATTATGGATATATTTCCATTTTCAATAATCTAAAAGATAGATCAACTTACTCTCTCTCTCTCTCTCTAATTTTATTGATGTACCCGAAAATGTAGGGAAAGGCAAATCACACGATAACATTTAGTACGGATCGCGAACTGTAACGACGTACATCCATACTTTCGACGAATTATTAACGTCTCATTACGCAGTATAATAGCGCACCCGTAACGAGAGACAATTCGTCCCAGTGCAAATTCGATGCGATTTCGGGTGGTGGGCTTTAGCATCGCAATATACCGGTCGTTATTCGTTCTACTAATTGAAAGCCTTTCAAGCGCAAACTGCAAATTTGAAAAGTTATTTCTACAGTGTTTTCACATTATATTCGCGTTTGTGAAAAACGTACAGTATATGTTTACACATTTACATGCATAAGAGAAACAGAGTAAGATCGAAGTCAAAGAGAAATCTTACCTTTTTCGTTAGCCGTCTGAAAAGCTGAAGAAAAAGAAATATACATATAATGTTTGTGTGTGAGTATTCCTTCAAATCGTACACCGTTACGCTTATTAGATTTTTGCTTGAAAAATATTAATATAGGGAATTTAGAACCAAGACAGTCTGGAAATATTACATTTTTAATGAGTTTTAACTTGAAAGGATTATTTATAACAAGTGAATTAAAGAAATACGAAAATAGGATATAAGAAATATTCGTCAATAAAAATCGTATGTGTTGGTATAACAAATGCATTTTAGTTTAAACGGTCGTAAATATTAGTAGAGTACATTAAAGTGTTCGATATATCTCAAACGATTTTTAAATAATAGAAAAAAAATGTATATTATAGTTTAAAAGCACGGAGTATATATTTTACGTACCGTCCTCTTGAAAATTCATTGTTAAACTGACTCATTGAAAGTCAGTTAAAATTCTCTTATTGATTTTTGTTTATATGACTTTTCGAAGGTTACATACATATAACAAAAGTAATACGCATAGTAAATAAAATGTATTCTTTTGAAAGCTATATAAGCAACAATCAATAAAAGAATTTTAACTGACATTCATAGATAACAATGAGACAGTCTAACGGTGTACGTCGCGTACGGTACGTTGAACTTTATATACTCCGTGCTTTTAGATTACAATAAAAGTTTTTTCGATTAATTAATAATCATTTAAGATACATGGAAAATTCTAATGCATCCTACTAAGATTTTGGATTATTTAAACTAAAATACATTTTTTTTAATGTTCCTAACCAATGATAACTTTTAGTGTTGAAAATTTTTATTTAATAAAATTCAAATTGAAATTATTTAATATTTCAAGTATACTAATAGAAAAATGTACTTTGTATTATTCTTACTTTAATGGGTATTAAATAAATCTTTATATCAAAAAACATTTAAATAGTAGTGAAAACAAAGGATGGTTAATTGTTAAGCATGAAAAAACCGGGTATTAACATGTACGATTTTAAGGTAAAAGCATTTTCTATGTACATTATTTTCCTATTTATTTAATTAACGTGTTATTATACAAATAAGACTTTTAAATTAAATTCATTAAATATGTAATTTTAAGATATCCTAATGTATTTAATTTAAAATTTTTCTTACTTTAAACACAATATATCAATAGTCTTGAAGTAAAAGTCTAGTAAGCGTTAAAGGTGTATGGATTTTAAGGAACATTCATTGTATATGTACACATTTAAAATAAAAAATAAAATAAAAAAAAGAGGAAATGGTGAAAAAGAAGGGGAAAATATGAGAGAAAGGAAAATAGTAAACGAAGCGGAGAAAGTTAGTTCTCTGCCGTTCCCATTGCTGTCGTGTATCCCTCGAGAACGAAATACAATGCTTGAGAGGAGAAGTAACGTGAGAAGGGTGAAAAAGAAGAAGAAAAAGAAGGGGTAAGAGGAGAATGAGGAAGAGAAGAAGAAGAAGAAGAAGAAGAAGAAGAAGAAGAAGGGTAGTCTCCGAGAGGGAAATTATGTAATTTATTCAACGGCACGAAGGTCCATCGCGTACTCTTTCTCTCATACACACAAACGTCTATATACTTTTAGTGTATGTGTGTGAGTGTGTGCGTCTATTTGGTGTGAGTGTATGTACGTGGCTAGAGAAGATGTAATAGAGGGGTGGCGTCGGCGTTTATAACAGAAATAAAATCTCGGTAGCTTTTGGAAAGTGCACGAAAGGGCCACTGCAATGTTAGTGCACCACAGGGAGCTACTACGAAACAATGACCCTTTTCTTTCTCTCTTTCTTTCTTTCTATTTCTCTTCCTCGTCATTACTTTTATCTTTCTTTTTTGTTTTTTTTTTTTACAATTCCTCCTCGAAGAAATTGTTATCGTCCGATATAATTTGTTTGGTATTTTTCAATAGGTCAGTATTTTTTTTCAATATTTATAATAAATATTCTTAATAAATAGTCAATATATCCATAATAAAAAAAAGAAAACAATGTGTTATATGAATGTTTTATATTACATCGATTAATATAAAAATTACTTGAGAGACGTTTTTAAACTAGTTTTGTGATAAATATAAATTGTATTAAACCAATAAACAATGTTATTACGATAAAAATTAGTTTGAATAAAATCAGCGATACATATGAATATTGATTAAATAAATAATAAAGTAATAAGATTCTTGAAATAAATAAATAGGACGAAGAGGTCCTATATAAAAGATTGTTGTTAATCAATGAATGATTTGCTTAGGTTACATTCCAACGTTCTTTCGCAGCTGCGAACAGGAATGACTGGAGAGTGAATTTTTGTCACAGAGGAAACGTTTTCGCTCGAATTCATCCCCCTTCATTCGCCAAGCCTTTTTCAGGATCGAACGACGACGATAAATCCTTGTACGGTTAGTGTGGAATTCGTGGTCGTGCGTTCTTTTACGAAAGAAAGAGAGGGAAAAGAGAGGAGAAAGAGAAGGAGGAAGAGAATCAGAATCGATAGAAAGGTTCAGCGTGCCATGGAGGTATAATTGTCGGCGCGATTCGTTTTAAACGAAATTAAAGTTCCGAATGAGAACGAAAGAGTACCAGGGAGGAAGAAAATAAAGAAATAACGATATCGATCTATCCCGTTTTATTCTCAATAGTTTCAATTCGATCCTCCTCAACTTTTTTTCTTTTTGTTTCATTATGTTTTTTTAACCCTTCCATCTCGTTCAAAACTTCTATTCGCTCTGACTTTTAATCGTTTTTCACGACCTTCGATAAATTTTATCAATAAATTTCATTCCGCGAGAGAAAAGCCCGTGAAGCTAATTGTAAGGAGAATAATGATGAATATGAAATGAACGATACCGATGGAGATCGTTTATTATTCATTATATATTTAAATTATCATATTTTCATTAAACAACATATTGTGTAAGAGTTTTGAAATATTCGATTACAATTTTACACCGAATGTTATCATTTGCTTATATATGATTTTATAATCATTTAAATTACTAATACTATTTTATTTGCCATTTAAATCAATATCAAATTACTGCACTATTATCTACGTTGAATTAAAAAAAAAAATAACGTATGTTAAAGCCCGATAATTTCATAAGTTGTGCAATAAATAAATATTTAACAAGTGCGTAGAGTAGATTTAGTGTAAAAAAAAAAGAAAAATATAAATAAAATAGAACACAAAATCAAAAAACCTGTACTTAAATTAATCGAACATATTTCGTTCTCGAGTAAGTTCCAACCCCCTCTCGAATTCCCGTCCATAACTTGATAGGAAGTTACGCGCGCTCGTGACGTTTCGCGCTTGCTAGCCAACCAACCAACCAACCAGCCAACCAGCCAGCCAACCAACCAGTCAGCCAGCCAGCCAGCCAGTCATCCAGCCAGCTAGCCACGGGAACAATTTAATACCGTTATTTGTGAAATTGGCACTTATGTACACATCCGCTCTAGACTACTCGGCTGGTGCGTTCGCTTACTCGTGCACGCAACGAGCGCGTTTCTTTTCGTCGTTCACGACGAACGAGTCTTCCTCTTTTTCCTCCACCTCAAACACCACCACCATACCACCACCATACCACCACCATCATCACCACCTCCACATCCATATCCACATTCACATCAACATCAACCACCTCCTTCTACTTCTGGTAGTTTTGCTTTTTCTCCTCCTTCTACAGCCCCACCTCCTTCTCAGTATTTTCCAGGTAGACCGGGGCAAGATCGTAACGGTACTCGCTCGATCGCAACCAGGATGGGATGGAATGGCACGGAGTTACAAGGCAGCGGTTCACTGACCGACCGACCGATCGACTCCACTCGCCAAGAGGTGGTGCACGACGACCAACAGGAGAAGAAGAAGGAGGAGGAAGAGAAGGAGAAAGAGGAAAGGAGAAACGTTCCGGACAGGAACGTCAGAGAGAAGGAGGGATTTAGAAGGAAAGAAAGAGACTCTCCCGTACGGTTTCGTGCAAGAAGTGCTACTACCTCTCTCGTGTTCTCGTAACTTGATTCTTAAGCGGATATCGCTTCCACCTTCAGGACTATGCTACGTGTCGTATCCTGAAAGACTAGATTCTCTTATCTTTTCTATCAACGTGTCCTCAACATAGTTTTTCTAAACGTTTCGGCCCACAGTTAACGTTATTATCATATTAATTCTTCTAAGATTAAATATCATTTGTAAGTTATCCTTTGTTATAATTAACAAATCATTAGTTAAAACTTCATTTAAATACTGTTTGGGAATAATCGCATGGAAAAGATTGGACAATGGTAATAGTAATGCGATCAACCACAGGAATTTCATCTAATCAATGATGGGATAACAGTCGAGGGTTATATCTATGTTAGTTTTCTCATAACGTTCTCGCATCGTCGCAAGTTAACCCCCTTCAACTACCCGTGTTATCCGTTCGTTTAATCCTACCCGCTAAATTCGAATTTAATCCGAGAAGATAATGAACACGATTTATCGTTTTTATCGACTACCTTTCGAACTCGATAATAATCTATCCAAGCGCTATTTGTTTCCTTTTCGAAGGACGAAGGCAGATAAACAACGAATTAACGCAAGAAAAAATAATAAAAAAAAAAAAAAAGAAAGCAGCATAAAATATAAAAAATAAAAAAAGTTATATAGCTTTGTTAAAAAGTATCCCTCTTTGAAACTGGTTAAACGGAATCGTTAGACACGGTGATTTGCCTGGCAATAATTAATATCGCGTAGGTTGATATCGGTCGACGTCGTGTCGAATATGGCGGGAGATGGGATGGGGTGGGGGGTGGAAGCTCGGAGGAGGGTTAACGGAAGGTCGGTGGAGGGTTGCTCGTTGGAAAGGGGTATGGAACGCGGTGGGCGTCGGCAAAGAGCGAGGGGTGCTTGCGGAGGATTGCACGAGTCGGGGAGGGAGATGGACGCGGTCACCATGGCAACTATGGCTGGGTTCCAGGGAGCTGGCCGATGGTTTGGGTAATGTTCCGCACCTTGAAATGGATCCCTCTCGCATCGCTGGCAAACGGTGTTAGTCGGTACCGAGCGCACGCCTTCATACTCGCACGTGGATCGTTTCACTTTTAATTCTCGAGCTCTCGGCTTCTCTTTTCGTATTCCGAACTCGCTCTTAAACTCCGAGAATTGAAATCTCTCTCTCTCTCTCTCTCTCTTTGTTTATTTCTTTCTTTCTCGCTCATGCTTTTTTAGTGTTTTAGAATTTTTACTATTTCCTCTTTATTTTTTTCTTTAAACTTTATAATTATATTTTTTTTTCTTTCTTCAAAAACTTTTCATCAAAATGCGTGGAGTAGAAGCGAATTGAGTAATCGGCGATTCTTTCGAAAGAATTAGTTCCTTCTTGAAAAATTTAAAAGCCTCTCCTTTTCCCATCCTCACACACACGTCTAGCCGAGAGAAAAGATACGAGGGGGAGATCGTAGGAAAAGAAAAAAGAAAGGAAAGAGCGAGAAAGAGAGAGAGAAGAAAAGGAACCAACCGTCCCTCGACCTCGTAGGTATTTTTCATAAGGCACTTTAGCCGAGTGGATTGAACCCGAGGATAATCGCTTTGTGGGCGTACGAAAGATCCTGTCAAGGACGATGAACTCTACATATAAAGACGTAGAGTTGAAAATTTATAGAGATACGAATCTTGCTAGCCACTTTAGTCCAAAAGATTATGAACATACTTGGGGTTAATGGAATTATCTATAAGAAGGGGTTAAGACAAATTTTAAATGAATTGTGCAGAATATTTTGTTTTTTTACGATTTATCGTTAAACTCTAAAAAGAAATCAAACATTTGTATCGATGAAAAGTAATTAACGTTTAGATATTCTTACGATGATTTCAATTCGCGTGAAAGTGAAATGGAATAAGATAGGAAATAGGGATTTAGTCGAGTAAAGATCGAAAGATTGAGAGCTGGTGTTTGTCAGACGCGATCGTCTGTGTTCACTGCCGAGTTGTTTGAATTCTACAAGTAGAAGAAGAAAAAGAAGAAGAAAAAGAAGAAGAAAAGGAAGAAGAGAAAGGAAAGAATTGAGGAGTAGGAAAAGTATCGACTTGTTTTATCGTCGTAATGAAGTCCAGACAAAATGCAAGGTGGCTTATACGGCGATGCACCAGAACGTACTTACCAAGTTAATGAGTACGCCGTTAATGAGAGTTAATTACCGCATAAATATAACCCCAGGGCAAACGGGAGAAATGATTACGATAAGCACCCTGGGCTAGTGCGAAAGGAACTACGAGCCAAATGGAGAAAAGAGATGGATAACTGAGAAATTCGAGAAAGGATCTCACTAGAGTAACTTACGAATCTTGAATCTCTTTTATTTTCTTCTTCTTCTTCTCTTTTTATTTTGCTCTTTTCAGTCAGCTTTACTCAGCTTCGGCTATCCGGTCTACCTACCTACCTACCTACCTACCTATATACCCATCTACCTCCTCCTTTACCTCTTCAAGGTCCTTTTAGAAAGGATTCTTTCTTGAAAGAAATATCGTCGCAATAAGAAATGTTTCTTATTTCAAGCATCTCGGTGATTCGTGGAGAAAAGCACGAGGATCGGTTTTTGTTTGGATAAGAATATATGTATATGTATATGACTATATATATCGTACTATTTATATCTATATGGCTGTATAAGCTATACAATTTACAAAGCGTTTGGCTGGATATCTATACATAAGAAAATCTTTCTCTCTCTCTTTTTCTCTTCTTATCTTCAAGTACCTCTCCTTGTTCCCTTTTTCTCTTTTCTTCTCATCTCTCCCTCTCTCTCTGATACTCAACCATCAGCAATTCCTTCGAGCACGAACCAAAGAGCTTCCAAGCGCTTTACATAAATAACACGGCTCATTTGCGTCTCATATGACAACACTAACGACACGAGCTTTCCTTCGGAAATCTCATCACGATTAGTCACGAATTTATCTAAACGTAATGTATATAAGTCTATTAGATTTTCCACAAAGTTTATGTAGATTTATAAATAAACTTCGATTTAATATTTAAGTTCTAAAAGAATCTAAATTAATGATCAAATTATTACAATGCAAATAGGTTTAATTTGTTGCTAATATATATATAATCATGGATATTGATAGAATATTAAATTTAAATGGTTTCATTTAAAATTTGGTTAAATTTGGCATAAATTTTTCCAAACAATCCAACTTGCTAAATTACTTTGATTACAGAAAAATGTATTATTTTCTTTAAAGTTACGTTGTAAAATATAATAAAAATGTAAGGTAGGGCGTCCTCAACTTATTGTTAGAAACTAAAAGTATCATAAGTACGTCATCGTCGACTATTACTATTTCTTCGGATTCACGGATATTCTCATCATCGTCCTGCATCACCGGTCTACGCTTTCACTCTTACGTCATGACATCCAGCAAATCTGAAAGCTTGCGTCATCGCAGGATAGGATAGGAAGTACTAACTTCTCACAGCAGAGATTAAACGTACCGATTGACTACTAAACTTAGATGCGCGTTAATTAAAGAAATCAACTTTTCTTTTTAATTGTTTGACCCGTGTTGATAATTGATCAAATTATTTTTTTCCTTACGAGTAAATTTCTTTGACATCAAATTGTTTGTATTAATATTATGTATTCGATATTATTGGGTTTTCATTCTACTTGTTTTAATTTAAATTGGATTACGTTTAAAAAACAAAAATATAATTTATGTTAAAGATCGATCATTTGGTCGATTACGATTTGAGTGAGTATCAATCAATGAATTATCATTGAGTTTAGTATTTAAAGAAGATAATTCGATAGTTAAAATCGCGTCTTCCATTTATCGAGGGAATCGAGGAGTTAGAAAAGAATGGCAAGAGCGAAACGGAAACGCGCCATGGGAATAGCTTTAAGTCTGACACGCGACTGACGTAAGCCAGGCTCTGCACGACGTCGAAGAAAAGGAAGGAAAACGTGCCGAGCGTCGATAATTCAAGCTCAGCTCGCTTGTTCGTTGACGCGTTGATCATCGGACCTTCCAACGAGAGAAAATCCCTTTCACACACATAACTAAATTCAATGTTATCGTATTTTAAAATTAGTCTCGTTTAAACTAAGAACAAGTTACACTAAATTATTCGATCTCAATCGAAATGTTTAAATTGTAAAACAATTTTTATAATAAGTTTCGAATGGAACCATAAACATTTCGAAATTTATAAACTAAACGTATTTCAAGGTCAATAAAGAAATGCTAATTTGATCTAAATAAAAATGTAAAATATCGCGAACAAATTTCTGTAATTATCGAAAATTGTTATAAATGTTTTAGTAGATGATGAAGACCTGAATGATGGATAATTAGAAGTAACCTATCAAGAGTGCGAATTGGAAGAAACTGTAAATATTTCCTCCTTGCACGGAAGTCACGGTCTTGTACACGAAGTTCAAGGCCACGCGGTCTTCTACTACTACTACTACTACTACTATTACTACTATACCTCGGCCACGACTCGGCTCGACCTCTCCTCGGGATCGGAATCGCGATAGAGTGTCGAGTTTAGACGTGACTCGATCTGCCTTGACCAAGCCTTGCTTACCGCACAGCTGACGTCTTTAATATCTTTCTTTCTTTATTTCGCCACGCCTGCTGCCATGTCTGTAGTCCTTGAGAAACGGAAGCTTGCCGTGCGCAATCGTGCATCTTTGAGAACGATGCTGACAGACGATGGAAAAAAAAAGTTGATGTCGGGTTCTGACGTGTATATAGATTAGAACGCATATAAAAGGATAAGGAATATTAACAGAGAAAAAAACAGAGAGAGAGAGAGAGAGAGAGAGAGAGAGAGAGATAGGTAACTATTATTTTTTTATCCACATCGAGCTCGGTATCATGATATCCGTAGAAATAAAATATTTCGAAAGAACGTTCTGTGTCCCGCGAGAGAAAACCATATATACCGTCCATCCGTTAAATCGATTTTCCCCTTTTGTGTATTCGTGAGTCCATTGTAATGTTGACGCGACGATAAAGAATGGTAATGGCAGTTCGTTTGAGGAAGAGTTCCGACTGGATGTTTCTTGAAAATCGAATTAATCGTTATCGTCGTCTATTATTGGTGGTGGTGGTGGTGGTCTTGAAAATCGTAGAATACAAATGTTCTATTGGCGTAATCATCGATTTGTGTTCCTACGATATTCTTACGCTATAAAGATAGTATAATGCATGCATAATACATTCGGTACACCCGTCGAGTCATTGTCCTTTTCCGATTCAATGGATGAATCACTCTTTCCCTCTCTCTCTCTCTTTCTCTTTCTATTTCTCTCTCATTCTCTTCTTCTCGTTTCTGTATAATAGTGTCGATCGTGCAAATACCTTCTATACGAGAGAGCGTTCCACGCGTTTCCATTTAATCGATCGCATAATAACGATAACTCCAAGTGCTTCGAATAGGAGTGAGAGCGTGCAGTGTACTTATGTATACATACCTATTATGTATACATCTATATACATACGTGAATTCTCAAAGAAAATAACGAGACGGCACTCGTTTTCTTTCAATACCGTGTCGCGTAAATCGAGGCCATGCAAAGGTTAAAGCGAATAAAAATAACTCGATGATTATTTCCTCAATGATGTCTGCTTACGACAGTAAGCAAACATCATTTTTCCCGTCTATGTACCTATAGGTATAGAATATATATACATGTATGTGTAACACATAGAGATCGTGCGATAAGATTTGAGAAGAATATAAAAAGGTAGATAATGAAAATGCGTTTATCGTTAAAAAAACAACGATTCCAGTTCGTTAGAGTTAAAGCAAAATTCTACTTGGTTAAGAACAATTAGGATGGTTTAGTTCGGTTAAAAGTAGCTAATTAACGAAACTTGTTTAACATAAGATACCTGAGAGTGTTATGGCCCAGAAGTGAGTTTTTGGCAAATTTTAATTTATGAATACTCAAAAGAGTTCTTTTTTTTTATAGAAGGACTATATTTTTTCTAATAGTCAGATAACTGGACAAAAAGGTTTTTACACAAATATTTTGAATTTTAATCAAAAACTCTGATGAAATCCATAGGTGAGCCATAACACCCTTAAGTACCTTACTTGACATCCTTCCGTCGAATGTTTAGGTCAATAACATTAGCATGGGGTACTCTTGCGTTTTTTATAAATGAACACGTTGTTTGAAAACACGCGAATAAAAAGACGACTATTGACAATGAGTCAAAGATCGTTTCTATTGAGTACGAAGAGTGCGAACTGCTGTTTTATGACGAGACTATTCAAACTAAGAAGATCAATCCTTGACCTACTTTTCAAAGATGTAGGTAGATAGATACGTTAAGATAAATTCGTTTGAAATAAGGAAAAAAGAAATAGAATTAATACGTGGATTATAGAAATTTGATGTAAGTATGTAAGTACATACTTATACTCCAGTAATACGTACGATGGATTGGCTTATTTTTACGATTGGAAAGAACGACAAGTTTGTACGTGTATGTGCGTATGTGTGTGTGTATGCACGACTCCTAATTACGCTATTAAACTCACAGGGCGCACACGCTACGACGTATTCAAGCGTTTCCATTCATTCGCGAATAGTTTTCAAGCGTTCGCTACAATACTACAAGAGTTGCCGTGCCGTGGTTGCCGCTATATACGCGCATATGTATATGTATAGTATACTTGGGTATTGCAACTGTGTCC
Organism: Polistes dominula; assembly: GCF_049000335.1. Taxonomy (NCBI): domain Eukaryota; kingdom Metazoa; phylum Arthropoda; class Insecta; order Hymenoptera; family Vespidae; genus Polistes; species Polistes dominula. The sequence goes on along the minus strand of NW_028301169.1, from coordinate 4,694,083 downwards.
TACTACACTACGTAACGTCCACTTTTACAAGCTACACTGTACACAGATCATCCGTCTAACCGTATTCAAAGTTCCCGTTTAACTACGGCGCAATGGTTCGTACAAACGCCATTTCACTGATTATTGCGTTACCTATTATAAACGATCCAAATGTACTACACCAAACTGGAATTCTCGCATGGTAGAGCTCATTAGAAATGCATTCTCGTATACATATTATTTCGAAAAACGAAATATTACAATTCGTTCGATATTCAAACGGTATGCGTGCTTTTAAATAATACAATAATATCAATATGTTAAACCAATAATTTCAATGAAAAGATTTACGTATTTATTATGTTAGTCATTATACACGCTTATATGTATTAGATGTATGCATAAGTTTAAATTATTTTCCTTTGATTTTTTATGTAACAAATAATAACTATAATTCGAAATATTATACTTTGAATTGCAAAAAAAAAAACGATATTTAAATGTAACTCTTACCGAATAGAATGTAAAATATACAACTCGTTATCGTTTGTGTATATTATTAATTCACGAGGTTATTGCCATCAATCGATAATGAAGTGTATAATTTAAACGCATTGATAGCAAACAAAAACAAACAATTACACAAAAGAATGCGAGATTGAAGCAATTGTAAATAATTATACAAAAACAATTGAAAATAAAAAATATTAAAAATTTTTGCACATACACTTAATGTTTAATAAAAGTAGATATAAATCTATTGATTGAATGACAAAAGAGAAACGTCAAATCTTTGGTGATATGAAAAGTGTCAGAGAAAGACGATCTCGTTGAATATTTTCCTCAGTTCTAACAGAATAGCGCGAGTCAGCCTATACTTACAATTAGACATATACGTATATGTATATATATATATAGGTGTGTGTTAGTAATCCTCTTATCGGTGGAGAGATAGAGAGACGAGCGGCTTCGAGAGAACGAGTAGGTACTTATTCGGAAAAAGCTAAGGGAACGAACCCGGGATCGACAACGGCACGTGAAGCGCGCGTATCGACTTTGTTTAAAGTTTCTCAGAGAGTGTGTTCGTCGAGGTCTCGTATCGATTTATCGCAGTATGTTCCTGGTTCGATAGATATCCAGTAAACGAGCGAATTGAAAGACGGTTTAATGAGGAGGAACTCGATTGTGTGGGAAACGCTCGATGTCATTGTCACCGAAAGAGAAGTTAGAAAAGAAAAGAAAAGAAATGAGAGTAGGGTGGGTTAAGGTAGAGACATAGGGTGGCATGGGGTGACGCGGTTCGAGACACCGAAAAGGAAGATAGAACATGCAAGGGTAAAGTAATCGATAGCGCAGGTGCAGAGGAGGATCGTGCTCGAAGCAACATATGAGAGTGGCACACGGTGCCCGTCTCGATCACACGCGTACATACATATATACGTGTGCCTTGATCATGATTCCCCCCTTTCTCGTAGTCCTCGATGTTGGTGTATCCACGTTACTGACCTACCCTCGATTTCTGCGTTATATGAAGGGTTATTGACACCGTAGCCACATGCAGACGCGTCTCATGAACCCGAAGAAGGGTGTTGTACACTGACTGACAGATAAAAACACCTTTTCTTATTATTATTCCGATTTTTATCAAACCGAACCTTTCTTATCTGCGGTCGACGACCCGTCAAATAATCTTTATGGTTTTTCTTTTAGAAGGTTATTCAAGAATAACCTTGTTTATCCTTGGGTCGTATGGAATTTTAATTACGTATGTATTTGATATTTGTTTTTAAAACGAAATAACGCGGTTAAGGTGAAAGTAAGCGAAAGGGAAAGAAACACAGTTGAGTGGTTAGGCCGTTATAGGAAGTCATTACACCCTCCTCGTATATTTAGCACATTCACCGGTGTTCAGCCGTGGCCGTCGGCAATGGACTCGATCTGGCAGTGAGCCATTATTCCCACATATGATGACGTTGCAAGGCTGCATTATCTAATATCTGCCGTGTTCGAGTATCTCGATATGTTATTTGTTTGTGTCGCTTACGGACGTTTATAAACTCGAACACGTGAATTCTATGAACACGTATTCATATATGGCATATACTGTATATATCATATATACAGATACGTGTGTGTGTGTGTGTCGTGTTTTACATGACTATCTGCATGCTACAAAATTATTCTCCAAGTTCGAATAACAAATTTCCTTACTCCTTGCTCGCGTACGATATTGAAATGCTTTTTCTCGAAATATGACAATTTTTAAGGGAAAATGATTATTTCGGTAGACATCACTTTTCACGACAGTTTTATCGGTTCTCTTTGAAGAAATTAGAAAGATATTTCGGAAACATCTGACTCGTCGACATTTCTCGTTCTCGAATGAGACGTTTCACTCCTTCCGACACGTTTTCCCTCTTTCTCTCTTTCTGATTCACGTGCAGGCAACGTTGCGTGGAGGTGAACTTGCCACGTTGCCAAGTCGATCGAGTTGCAACAGCTTTCCTGTGTTGAAAACACCTCCTCCTCCTCCTTCTCCTCCTCATCTAACCCTTCTCCTTTTTCCCTTTTCTCTTCCTTTTCCTTCTTCATTGCTTCTTCTTTCACTTTCGTGACGAATCGAAACAGAACATACGAAAGATTCTTTTAAAAATTGATCGTTCACGTCGTCATTCGCGATATCGTTAAGCGCCAGAAAAAAGATCCAATTTTTCTTTATATTTATAAATAGAAAGTCATCCATTTAAGAATAATTTTCATCGAAATAAATTAAATGTATTTTCGACTGAGCAAAATTAGTCTGGAAGATTGTACGTTTCTAATCCAAGAATTGCTTTTCACATTGCGGTTGAGCTTCGAGAAGGGTTTGCGTTCGTCGTGTGCTCCGAATACCACAGCGTCGGCCTCGAATTCATGAATCCTTGGACAACTGTAGTTAAGGTCTTTGGCTCTTTGGTATATCTGAATGATAATACTTAGATATTCGAAATCAGGAATATCTCGAATACCAAAATTATTCTATTCACGTTGACCCGATATCGATTTTTTTTTATCGCGTCAATGTGACTGTCAATTAGTGGTAAATAAAATAGTTAACTTTAACGCTTGTTCCATTAATTCGTTACGGAGAGAAAGAAACTCGTAATAAATTTTGTTAAAACGCTTATAAAAATGCTTTGGGCCTCTTTGATTGAGCACTTTCTTGCGTTACGAAAGATCGAAACGGAGTTCGATGGGGAGAATGATTTAGGTCATGACCCAGATTCTCCCCATCGTATTTCTTTCTCTTTCCCACTCCTCCTATCACCGTTCACTCTCTTTTCCTCTCACTCTTCTCGTCTCCGAGCAATGTTCTATCAGTTCCTTGCTGCATACACCGTTCGCTCGAGTTGCTACATCGTCAGAAGCACTGTAATTGGACAGCCATCTGAGATAAAACTTAACGATGGTTCGATGATTCCTTCGAAGATCTGGAAGATAACGAATCTTCAAAGGGATAGTAGAATTTCTCATTAAAATCTATAAGAATAGATACTTGGTTTTGATTATTAAAAAAAAAAGAAAACATACAATTAAAAGAAAAATAACTTATTACAAAATATATCATTTAACGCTGACTCATGTAGCCATATTTGTTTTCATTTGACTCATTTATCTTGGCAAGTTACAAAGTCCAAAGAGATCATTTGGCGAATACGGACTAAGTAAGAGATTATCAGGTATAAACACGTTAGAACGAAGGGATAAGCAACAAGTATCGAATTGTTTGTTACGGGAAAAGGATTTATTTGTACTAAAAAAAAAATGTTTAGAGTTTTCGGATGGTCACATTAATTAGTGGTGTCGTAAATCTCTGACCATAAATTTCTACGCTCGAAGACAAGACACGTATATTTGTAAACCCATGTAATACTCGTATAATGTTATACCCTTTTTTCTTTTTCTTCCTCATTCTTTCGGGAATACAAAAACCCCATGAGGTTCAAAGGCAAACAGCATGCGACAAATTTGGTTTTGAGGTTTTAACCCTCGTTAAGGTCACTTTTCAAAAGTTTCTTCGTGTTATCCTAAAGAATGGGCGCACACCAGGGAGAAAGAAAAAAAATTCACACTGCAAAGCAGCAAGAGTTGTTTGTTTCGAATAGCGTTGGTTTCATGGTAAAAGCGGATTTATGAGTGGTTTCTTCCGTGAAAATGACTCATCCGTAAATGTAGTGTGCTCGCTCGAAGAAGAAAGAAAAAGAAAAAGAAGGAAAATAAGTAGTAGATAAAGAAGGAGGAAGAAGGAGGAAGAAGAAGAAGAAGAAGAAGAAGGAGGAGGAGAAGAAGAAGAAGAAGGAGGAGGAAGAAGAAGAAGAAGGAGGAAGAAGAAGAAGAAGAAGAAGAAGAAGAAGAAGAAGAAGAAGAAGAAGAAGAAGGAGGAGGAAGAAGAAGAAGAAGGAGGAAGAAGAAGAAGAAGAAGAAGAAGAAGAAGAAGAAGAAGAAGAAGAAGAAGAAGAAGAAGAAGAAGAAGAAGAAGCATTTCGGTCTCTCTGCTCTCGTATGCATTTCCGGTAGAAAAGCGAGCAGGAGCTTTGCAGTTCGTCTTGGACGAGTGCCACTTTGTGTTCCGTGCGTTCTTTCGAATCTCGTACTCGCTACTACTTCGATCCGTTATTACCATTTTAAAGCTCGTTAAAAGAGAAGACATTGTGTGAATTTTTTACCCTTATTCTTCTTTATCTTCTTCTTCTTCTTCATTTTATTCGACGATCGTCCAATCACGTTGAAAGTATATAGATCGTTCGATTATCATCTTATATATCATCTGTCTATCCGTCTATCTTGTCTTTCCCCCCATCCTTCTTACTCTTTCCAAAGTCATGTGCGACGTCGACAACTTGTTGGACATTTTGGTGCAAATCGTGACTAAGCACGTACGAAAGTTACTCGAAGCATTCTCATCGGCGTGACGCGTTTCAAGGTCCTACACTTAGCTTTATCGCTTGTCGCAAAACTTGAGCTCTCTTAAATCGTTCTTCTTATGTATAGACAGTTCGATTTCTTTCACAAACGTTCCTCGAGCATAAGGTAGGTATACCAATCTTTTACCACTTGAAGCCTTTTAAAACTACGAAGTACGTCCGTTTGAGGAAGAGAAAAGTAGTGAGTCATTTCGACCGACGAAATGATCTCGTTCTTATTAGGAAAAGAAAGAGATCGAGGAGGAAAAGCTTTGATAGTAACTCCGTTGGTATTCGTTGGACCCTCTGGATAGTTTCCAGAGGCAAACGGGAGTCACGGAAAAGTAATGATCTCCTTCTCTCTCTTTCTCTCTTTTTCTTTTCTTTCTCTTTTTTTCTCTTTTTTCTCAACTTTTTTTTCGGTTGGAATCTTTCCAAGGACGATCTCCCGATTCGGTCGTCCCTATTTTATCGCGAGGCTGCAAATTCCTGGAAGATCAATTACCAACGATCCTCGTGTCGTTCCAGTTGACGCATCTCCTCGACGTTGCACTTTTGCACGACGGAAGTAGCTTAGTCCGATATCGGGCACGTTACACGAGCACGTTAAACGTTTAACGTTTCTCTTGCTGCATTCGGAGTCTTTCCCGTTTTAAAAGAAAGGCGAGTTGAGAGAGAGGGAGAGAAAGAAATAAAGGGAGAAAGAGAGAGGGAAAGAGAGAAACAGAGAGAGGGAGAGTAAAAAAAACAAGGGTGAAGGAGAAGGAAGTTAAACAGTAAAGCGTTTTCAAGTAATTGGAAAAAGGTATTCGCGGTCGTATCGTGTCCACCAGTTTTCTCTCTATCTCTCTATCTCTCTCACTCACTCTTTTCCTCTTAGGTATACACACAAGTAGGTACGGGCCACTCTCTAGTCGTTGATGCTTTTAGGGTTCTTGCTGGTTAACGGAGTAATACGCTTCATTACTTAATGGCGTGTAATTCACTTCGCTTACTCGTATAATCTGCTTCAACGCGTGCCCTACCACCGCACAATTTTAATCGAACGCGTACGGTCCACCGTTTCTAGTTCAACAAGTTAACCGTTTTCCTTTCATCAAAGGAAAACATACAGAGATAAATTTTGCGAAGTCGTACCTATAATTTCGCACATATGTAATACGATCGTCAAGTTCATGTAGAATCGTTTTTGATTTTTTTCATTGGTAAACACATTGCGTGACCCAGTATATTACATCATCGGTTATCGTATACACTAATTGGATCGAAGCTTGTTAATCTTTAATAATATTTAACCGACGATTCGAAAAAGTATGAAGGAGGGCGAGTGGGAGGGAGGAGGGGAAGGAGGGAGAGAATCGGGAGGACGGTGTTAAACACTGCTCGTTCTTCCTTAAACGCTTTCCTTTCACGCAAAGCAAACGAAAGGTTTCAAAGTATCCGTTTATAGAAGAGGCCTTCCTACGTGTTTGCCGAAGAAAACGTCGATGGTTTCGAAGGGGAAAGCTTCCCCCTCTCTCTTCCTCTTCTCTGTCTCTTTCTCTCTCTCTCTCTCTCTTCTTCGTCTTGCTACCAGAATGGAATACAAAAAGGTACCTTCGACAAGTCGATAATTGGCATCGAGTTATTCTCAGTTTAACTACGTCGTGAAACGCGTTCGTCCGAAAAGAGACACCCAATACCGATCTCTTTCTTTTTTATCTCCTTTTTTCTTCCCTTTCCTTCTCTTCTCTGCTTTACTTTGGGATCTTATTCGTGTAAAGTAAAGGAGACTAGAGTAAAAAAAGCGAAAAAAGTAAATAATTCGTAAAAGCGAATCAACGAGAAAAGAGAAGGAAAGAGTGAGAGAAAGAAAGAAAAAGAGAGAGAGAGAGAGAGAGAGAGGACACGTATAATTACAGTGCGGTTTAAAACGGGACGATACCGGGCGGAGATACGTTATTACACGGCGTGTTATACGGCAAACAAGGAAGAGAGATAGAGAAAGAAAGAGGTGAACTAACGAGGCGAAAAAACACGAGCTCGTGCCACCGGTTCACGATCGTATTTTCGGTGTGGAAGACCGCAAACGCCATTACTTTTCCGTAGAATTTCAGTCGCGAACAACAAGTAGTAGATACGTATACATATATATGTGTTGAGTGTGTATGATATTATATATATATATACATATAATGCACACGTATAAAAGTATAGGTGAGCATACACGTTCTCGACTCGACGACTTTCAGGGTCACGCGTACTTAAAAGAGTGTATCGTACTCGCGGTCGTTTTTGCTCGTTCTTTTCTTTTTTTTTCTTTTTTCTTTCTTTCGTTCGTTCGTTCTTTCGTTCGTTCGTTTGTTCGTTGGTTCATTCGTTCGTCCGTTTTCGTTTGTTATCTCACGAAAAGGCGTAAGATACAGAGGCAAAAGAAAGATCCGCTTATTCGTCGTGGTACTGGCAGATAAATTCCTCTCTCGGAGTTACGGCGGGCGCGCCGGAAAGTTTCCTGGGAAAAGCGTGCTACGGCGACGTAAGCGCGAAAGAGGTGGGCAAGGCGTATAGCGGGGTGGAAGAGGATAGATAGGTTAAAACGAAGGAGTGCGAGAAAGAGAAAAAACATCGTAACGGCTCGACAAAAGAGTAGAAGCGAGAGAGTCGACTGGAGGCCGAGAAGGAGGCGAAGGATGAAGAGATGGTGGTGGAGGAGGAGGTCGAGTAGGAAGAGGGATGCGAGGAGCGAAGTGGGTACCACGGCGACAGACATAGTGGGGGAAGGTATGACGGGGAGTATGTTGGGAGGGGGGAAACATCGGCTCGTCGAGGCGCGCGGCGCTTAGTTCGTGTCGGACCTCCGTCGCAGTCGGATCGCATCGTTCCGCCCTAACACACCGTCTCTCTCTCTCTCTTTCTCGCGCGTGCTCTCTTCTCTCTCTCCCTTTAACCTCTCTCTCGCGCGCACACGTTCTCCCTTCTTTTCGTCCTATCACTTTCTCATTTTTTCTCTCTCTTTTTTTCTCTTTCTGACTTTTTTTCCCTCTGCGCGCGTGTGTGTGTGATTTACACACGTAAAACAGTACCTCACTTTCTTTCTTTCTCTCTTGATAACGACGTCCAGGAGTTCCGCCCAGTGTGTAATAAGAGAAGGCGGAGAGAGAACTTTTAATCGAGGAAAGAAGAAGCAAAAGAAGAGAATCACACAAGGAGCGTTTAGTCACGATCAAGGCGCTTTCGCGCTTTTGTCGATCATCTTTACTGTGTCGTGTCTTATTCGCCGTTGTTCTTCTAGAAAGGAATTTTCGATGTGTGACGACGTGTGGATTAACACATAATATTATAACAACCAGAGGAGGCTGTAAAGTTTACGGTAAATAACGGGGAATGTATATACATACATATGTATCACATGCATATATACATGCGGTTTCGCGCGCCTTAAATCTCCCGGTTTTCCCCTCTTTTTTTTTATCTTTCGAGTGTGCTGTCACAGGTGTCTTTCGATCGGTTGAATCGATGAGACGGGCGAACGACGAACGATATAAAAGTTAAAAGGAACATCAAAGTTATAGAATAAGAATAAAAATAATAATAATAGTGTGATAGCGACGAATAAGATGATGATTCCTCAAGCGACGCGCACTTCCTTTACGTAACGAAAGCGCGTTAAGAGAGAGAGCGCGCGCGCGCTTGCGCTCTATATAATCCCTTCGTGTCGTCGTCGTTGTCCGTTCATCGTGTCGTTGTGTCGTGTTGCGTTGTGTTGTGTCATTGGGTTGCGACGCTACTCAACGGACTTATTTTGTTGGAAGGAAGGAGGCAAGTTTGCTGCTGTGTCAGTGTGTTCATCGAAGCGGGCCTTTGCTGCGCTTCGATCATCGGCATTGCTCGTTTTCGTGCGTCCTCGTGCCCCCTCGTATGCCCCCGTCGATTGGTTACCACCTCTTACCCCCATTTCCCTCTTACTCATCGTCCTTCTCCTCCTCCCATTCCTCCCCGCTCCTCCTCCTTATCTCTCTGGCTCTTTGTTGTCAGTGCCTCCGTGAATTCCATCGCGCGTTGTCGTTGTGTTGGTCTGACGGTCTTCTCGACTTTCGCTTAAGGATTATTCTCCGTTTTCTGCTACTTCTTCGTTTTCCTTTCCGTCGTTTTGTACTTTTCCTTTTTCTTTTCGTCGTCGTTGGTCGTTATTGTCGTCGTCGTCCGTTCTACGATTCGCCGACGGTACAGCGTTTTACGCGAGTTAGAGCGTCTGCTCGTTTTCGCGGACGGCCTTCGATCGATCGATTCACCGTATGTATATTTGTGTGTCTACATATACTCTTTCTCCCTCTCTCCCTCCCTCCCTTCATCTCTCTCCTCTCCTCTCCTCTCCCTCTTTCACTCTTTCGTTTAAATCGTCTATCTAAATCACATCACATCGGATCCGTAGATCGAAAGCGCGCTTGTTGTCCGTTATCTTAAACTCGTTGTCCCGTTCTCTATAGTCACTTATTTACATTTGATCGTTTATGTTTTTCAGAAAAGCCGTCACACACATACACGTATACACACACGTGACACATTCTCTCTCTTTCTAACACACACATCCAAATACAAGAAGAAGAAGAAGGAAAAGAGATTAATAACGGACGAAACAACTTTGAAAACGAGCTTGCGTGTTTTCTCTTTCTGGTCTCTAATTGAGAGAGATAATCAAAGTGAAGTTATATCGAAGATATAATTATATCAAAGAAGAAAGAAGATAGAGGATAATAAATAGCAGTGGTGAGATATAAAAAGAAAAAAATTCATCGGTGCTGATATTGTGTTTTGTGATCATAGTTAGTGTGTCAACAAGGAAAAAAGGCGTACAAAGGTGGCCCGTGCAATGGCCGTTTCAAATACTTCGACTCCTCGTTCTCGTTGAGAATATTTGTGTTACTTTTCCATTTCCCTTCTCCACTTTCCTATTTTCTATTTCTTTCTTTTTTGTTGTTGTTGTTTCTATCTATATTTTTGATCCTATATTTTTTTCTCTCTTTCTGTCCGTTTACCCCGTTTTCGTCTATCGTCAGTGTAGAGAGTTTTGTGCCGCGAGTGGGTGCGCCAATCGAAAAGTGTTGCTTCGAGAGAGAGCCAACGCGCGCCACGCCACGCCACGCAAGTGTGCCCTTGGAATAAGTGTCGATCGATGGGAAAAAGAAATAAAGAAATAAAAGTTATAGAAAAAAAAAATAATAATAAATAAGCTCTCTTTCGTTAGAGAGAGTTTAATATTTCATCGTTTCGCGCGTTTATCTTTTTCTTCTTATTTCGCGCATTAAGTTGGGTTTTGGTTTTATTTTCTTGTTTGCTACGACAATACGACTTGTGCATTTTGAAAAGGAAATAAAAAATAAATAAAAATAAAAAAAGGAAATAAAAAAGTGTGAGAGTTTCGCTTTATATTATAATTATCGTCAAAGTGTGTTTCTCATCACATCTTTCTTCTTACTCCTCATTGTGGATTATTATTTATTGGATTTACTTCTACACGATCATCGTCATTGCCGTCATCATCCTCAACGAACCGGATTGATTATGAAAGGATCCATCGACTTTGAGGATTTTTATCACTAATTCGAGGAGATCAACTTGTTTTATGTGAGTAATTGAATATATTTTTAATTTATCGCCAATTTAGATGCGTATAGTGTATTTTCGCAAATGCGTTTATTTAGGTGTGCGTGAAAAGAAAAAGAGAGGGAGGGAGAGAGTGAGTTTATCGCTCGATCGGCTGCCATCTTGTTATTTGTCGTCGAGGTTACGCGTTCGATTCGACGATCCCTTCACAGTGTTTACTTTTTCGTATTACATCTTTTTCTTTCTTTCTTTTTTTATCTATTTATTTATTTATTTATTTATTTATTTATTTATTTATATCTATCTTTCTTTCTTACTATTTTTTGTTCACGTTTTTTTCTCTCTTTAATTTTTTCTCTATTTCCATGCTTTTCTATTATTTTTTTCGTGTGCGTGCTTATTAGGTTATATGAGATTCGTTTTTTTATTATTCATCTATTTACTTGCTTTTTGTTTTTTTCTCTGTAAATGTATATTCACAAGTCTCGAAATGTGCGAAACTTTTTTTTCTATTTTTATTTTGAGTCAGTTTATTTGTTTTTTATTGTACTTTTAATAATATTCTCGATTTCGCGGAAGGTCAAAAGAAACCGTTGAGATGCGTCGGATGAAAAAGCTTAGCTCTTTTTTCGAGTTCTTTTTGTTTTGTTTTGTTATATTCATTTAGAAAGTTTCATAGATACTTTCTGCACGTGTATATGATTTGGAAAAATAAAATTCTATTTGTATGCTAAATGTCATTATCCGTCGAATTTGTTGGCTAATAAATAATGTAAAAAATTTCAATACATTAATTATGACAGTTTTAAAAAATGCTTTCTATCGTTATCCGTTTTTATGTAAAATATCATAAACGATTTGGATATATAGAAATTCTAACATAATTTATTAAAATACAAACTATTAAAAAAATTCTTAATTATAATCATTGAGAAATTAAAAATATTTTCTAAAATTTTAACGTCTTTTGTTAGCAAATCGTCACGTTCGAAGTATGAACGACAACTATATCTCTTATGTTAGTTGATATTTAAATCGATTAATAATGATTTTTCAAGGAATACGTTAAAGAGAGAAAATAGGTAGATATATATTTTGAGAAACAACTCGTACTCGAAAGCAAAGTCATCGTTGATCTTACGTCATGACAGCGGAAACTTGGCGAAGGTCGAGCTCGTGCCGGATCGTCTAGCTCGATCGCAAGTATGTCTCGACTTGCACTCGTTTCAATCCGTCATATTATTATTACGAAGGAAGAATACGACTGATGACAACCAACAACGACGACGAAGATTACACCTCGGATTGCAAGAAACACAACAGAGATAAAATGTTTCGTAAAAATACTACGCTTTTATTACAAATACTTTGTTACGATATTTCTTGGTTTTATCTACACGAGATTAGATTAGGGAGTTAAATTGTTAATCTATTTTGTATTTATATATGTCCTATCAATTGTATTCTTCCTTTTCTAAATGATACTTTATCTTAATTATATGTCTTATTGATATTTCTGATATTGAATATACTGAAGTATTGAGCCTATTCTTTTCTACAAGTTTGAGATAATATCGAAAGATAAAAGTTAGTTTGATTGAAAAACAATTGTTTCTATTTTAGCTTATATATGCATGTATTGTATGTATAAAATTATTCAGTTTCAAATCCAAGAATCTTGGCTTATAATATCCTAACAACAATTGAAATTCTAAAATATACAAATATATATTTGTAATATATACAGAATGTTTTAAAATAAATTCAAGGGTAGTTTCAGTATGTCAGAATAAGAAACATGATCATATATCGAGCAATTGATTGTATGAACTGTTTTTATTTTAACGAACTGAAACTATCCTTGAAGTTTTGTTTAAAATATCTTGTTTATTTATACAATATTACTTTTCACATTGTAATTAATTAATGGACGCAACTCTGACTAAAATGAATTGAATTTAAAATTTGATTAATATACATCTCTATATATATAACATCATCTGATAAGTAAAACTGTTTATAATTCGAAATTATTATCGTTCGTGAATACTTTATATTTTAATATGAGACGATTCATGGGATAACAAATTTCGAATATTTATGGTACCAATGGTATACATCGTGAATAAAGGTTTGAATTAGATAAAGATAGATAAAAGTATCAAACTAGTGACAACATATATTTTATTTCTCCTTCTTATATTTTATTTATACATACGCGATCCTATCTATCTCTCTTGGTAAATGAATATTTCATTCAAAAAGGAAGGATACTGTTATACTACTATCTCCTATCCCTTACATTTCCTATTCCTACAGAGATGGTTAATTATTCTTCGTGTATTAATAATCTAACGATATTTGGTCTCCTTAATCGAAACTTTTGAATTATTCAAGTAAGAACTTTGCTTTGGTCCAGTCATCCTCTCGTTGTCGTAAATCGTGCACGATTATTTTATCGAGTTGAAAAGTGGCGTGTTATTGGTCAGTGGCATGCCTTGCGCAGAGATTGATGAAACTCCGAAGTTTTTTTGTGACCGAAGAAACACAACTTCAGTAAACAGTCTCCTGTACAACGTGAGTTTCTATAGAGAGCACGAATTTCTATTACACGAATTCATACAACGTGTAATAGGAATACATATTTAATCGCTTTATATAGAAGTCTACAGTAACATAATTTATTATATCAAGACTTCTTGAATTTTTCTCCTTGCCCATCCCTTATATTTTCGCGTGGATAAAGAACCATATAAACTAGGAATACGAATTAAAACATTTGCTGATAACAAATTGTAAAAAAAAATTATGTATCCTTTCGTATATACTATATCCAAATATAAATTTTAACATCTATTAACTTTTTGACTGCTATGGGCGAATATATACATCCATCAAAGGATATCAGTATAAATTATGAACGCATATATGCACCTTGCGAAAGCTTTGATTGTTTATACTATAATTTCATGTGTATGTTATGTTTGGTAATTGTTTCTATTGTATATGTCAAACAGCGATCGCATGTCACTCATCACGCGATACGTTTCAAATTATTAGAACAGTTCAAAGTCAAAGAGATAAAGACAAAGCCAAATATTCATACCAATGTTGATAGTATTATTGCGACTCAATATGGGGTCGCGCAAACTATACTTCGCAAAGCCTTGATTCGTATCTTTGTCAACGATAGTTTCGATTTCTCCCAACGCTCAGTTTTTGTAAGTCTCGGTTATTTCGCGTTGCGGAACGTAAGCAAACAAAGATTTCTTTTGCACTTTTTTTTCATGCTTGAGCACAACTTTCGTTTGAATTCTTTGGTTCTTTCTCAAGGGATTGTGAGGACGTACCATTACCACTACTAGTCGAACGAGGTCGATTCCAATATATTCGTGTTGTTGTTGTTGTGTTGTGTTGTTAGTGGTACTCGGAATATAGGTAATAAAAATAGGAGGAGAAAACCTTTTTCGAAGGATTTCGAAATGGTTAGAGGAGCACGAAAAGAATAGGTATAGACAAGAATAGAATAGGTAGAAGAATACTTGGTTCGAAAGCTTTCGATAAAGGAAACGATTACGTTTTATCTCTTTGGTCTATGGAATGTTTATACATGATGTATATATACGTAGGTATGTGTGTGTCTGTATGTGTATGTGTATCTGCTTATACACGAGTTTTCAATCATCGAGAGGTTCTTTATTTAACTATGTTAAGAATTTATGATACCCGAACGATTAATTATCATCGTATTCTCTCGAGTATTTTCATTTCATTGGAGAAAGAGAGAGATAAGATTTGTTCATGCATCGTGATAAGATGATTCACGCGTGAGTACAAATGAAACTTCAATTTTGTAGGAAATCATTATTATTTTTTTCTTCCTTTCGTATTTTTCTTTTCGTCGTAGTAGTAGTAGTTTTCTTCTCTCTCGATTACAACGCGTTAATTCTTCTTCTTCTTCTTCTTCTTTTTCTTCTTCTTCTACTTCTATTTTCAGTTCGCTTCCCTTTCCCTTTTGTAATTTCGTAGTCACCCTTTTTGCCTAGATCTTCTTCCATCCCTACGCGGAAGAAGTTTTCGAGGAAAATTTAACGACGACGCTTCTCTCTCTTTCGCGCGTCTTGCCTGGCTACCTTCTCTACCGTCTAGAAAACTTTTCTGGACGAGATTCAAGCGTGGAAACTCGAACGAGTACACTCTTCAAAGAGCGAGAGAAATAGAAAGAGAAAGATAGAAATAGAGATAGAGATAGAAACAAAGAGAGAAAGTGTCGTTAGAATGAATCATCAATTTAGTCGATCTTTTGTTTAATGATTTTAAAAAAACTAATATTGTTAATTAAACATAAGTCGATTATCAATCCTTATGAAAATACGAAAAATCTTTCACGTAAACAAATAATGTGATCATCTCGTAGAACTATTATACTAAAGTTAATTTGATCCCATAACTTGGTTGAAACGAATCGAATTTACTTGTTATTCTACGATGACGTTGCTAAGATTTGAGCGTGACATTCCCGTTGGCAGTTAGTTTTATCGCTTTAGTTCGCATCGAGCACGTGGCATCATCCTCATCATCATCATCTGTGGAATTCTTGTATGATGTTTACATTTTCGTGTGAATTGAAATATTGACACGAAAAGACTCAATTTATCTTAAAATAATTTCCATGTACATTTGTAAATTGTCATTGTACATTTGTTAATAATTGTTCTTGTTGTGCAATTTGTTAAGAAGAATTTTGTATTAAAATATTCTTAAACATATAAATATAACTTTGGTTATCAAAAGTTTTAATATAAATATATGAGAGAAGAATAAATAATTTGATTATTGAAATTTGACGTAGTAGGATTTATAGGAATGACATTACAGGAGTAAAGACGTAAGAGAAGGATAACTAAGGAAATGGTGGTGACGGGCGGAAAAGGGGGTGTAAAGGGAAAGGTTAGTGTGGTAGTTCGCTATAATTATTCGCAAAGCGTAGCTATTTGCAAGCAAATTAATCGCGGAGCGTTCCAGTAACCTTATTACTAGTACGCTTTCTCTCTCTCTCCTTTCTCTTAGCTGTACTTCAAGAAACGAGGATCTGTGTATGGACGAGACCACAGGAAACTCTCTCAGTCTGCTGCCAACCGTTTATCGATTCATTACGTCGACCATATACGTAGAAACTAGAAACACGAATACACACGTACACGCTCGTAAATGTGTAGTACACGTTCGCATAAATCGTTACGTCTCTCTTACAAAAGAGAAAAACAACAACAAAAAATTAGTTTATTTATTCCTTTCAATAAACGACAAGGAAATTTCTTCGATTAATGGAAACAATTCAACTATTGAATTTTCCAATTTTCTCGATTAATCGTACATGCTTGTATGTTTATTTATTTGTTTGTTTGTTTGTTTGTTTAAATATCAATTAGACGTGCTCGTTAAGAGAAAGATTGAAAAGGGAGAGTCGATTACTCGTTAATTCTGCGAATAATATACTTTCACAATGGTGTACACACGACAACGAAGATCGATCGTTCGATAAGGTCAACGCGTGACCATGGTATGACTCGTGATTTATGATCGGACCTAGTAGGTTCTTCCTTCTTCAAAGACGAACAACTCATATAAACTCTCCAAGCATATAAACTCTCCTAAAGGATATATCTTGCCATTTTCAAATTCTAAGTACTCCATAACGTCTTCCTTCCTTTCTTTCTTTCCTTTCTTAAACTTTCTTCTTTTTATATATATATATTTTTACTAATATTTTCTCTACCATATTTACTAGTTTGCAGTATACAGAATGATTCTTGGAATTGAGACAGTTTACTAGTCTTTTTTTTTTATTGAGTAAAAATAGAAAAAAAAATCATATGATATAATACGCGTTCTAACTTCTTATAACTTTATTTTTTTTGCATATGTATGCTTGGTGTAAATGCACTTTATTAATAATGTAATGTGACTCAATGTATTTTTTGTAACCAATCGATCCCTTTTATTACTCCGCTTATATAAGTAGTAACCCAAGGTCATCTAAATGTCAATACTTTATAGAGATATTTGATATTTTGACATAAAACATTTTAATGCAGAACTACCTCTTTTCCTCGCATCCTACCATCAGTTATTATATGTCACCCTGTATATTTTATTTACCTTTAATTTTATATAAGCAAATATTTTTTGATTTTTTTTTCCTCGTGGGAAGAGAAATGGATGATGTTAGTATATACACACATATATATAGTAGGAGGAGGATATCCGATGTTAATGGTAATTCTATTTATGAGATGAAAATACATATGTAAGAGTAATAAAACAAATGGAATAAAATGTTATCCTACGGTAGAATTCTTCGACGACTCGAGCGAATTGAGAGTTAAGAGAGCAAGCAGACTGGGTGTTAGCCAAAGAACACACTACTATAATACAGTAGCATATACATCACGTATACACGAATACCATATGTATATACGTATCAATGGATCGTGAAAGAATGTGCGTGTACCGAGGAGAAATCGTGAGCGTTCACGATTGTATACGTGTAGTTTGGTGTTCCCTCAAGACTACTACGAAAGGCCACTTTCACGTGAAGCAGCTTGCAACTCCAAAGATTCTTATGTTAGTCTCTCTCTCTCTCTCTCTTTCTCCCTCTCCCTTTCTCTCTCTTTTTCGTGTTTCGTCGTTCAAATTGCTACTCGTAACAAACTGTCTGCGAGATAATTCGCTTTCTCGATTAAAAAAGTCTAACACGACTCGTTTGAGATTTATTTATAGATAGACGCGTGTGTGTATGTGTATGTCTGTTTTGTGTATATGTATGTATTTACATAGATCGTTTATGTATGTCACGGCCTTTCCTCCGTTCGCACGAAAAAAATATTTTTCATTTCTAGATTATTTTATTTGTTGTTGTTTTTTTTTTTTTAATTCCCTATTCGCGAGCAATTAAATTAAAATATACCTAGTCTCTTTCGTTATTTCATTTGGATAGATTTTTTTTTCAACATTTCGAATAGATAGATATGGAATATACGCGTTTTTTCTTCTGCTTTTTTTTTTGTTTTACGATACCATTTCGTTATCATCAACGAGCATCGTTCTAAAAGAAAATTATTTCTATGTATATCTCTTTGTTAAGTCAGTACTTTGTATTTTAATTCGATATAAATAAGAAATGATATTATCTTATGTTAGTAGAGAATATTATTTATTCTATTTTAATTAAAAATATTTACTAATATTTTAATTAAAATCATAACACAGTTTCTATACTAATGGATGATTATTTATTTGAAGATACTGATTAAAAGTATTTATTTTAAATATTAACTATAGATATCAAATAGAATATTATTGAATAGAAATGATGATAATATATTACTTGATATTAAATCAAGTAATAGGTATGTTCGTATTGGAATACGAAAGTGAAATAAATTTTTTTCATATTTCGTATTAAGCCTTTTCCAAATGAATTTAAAAACTATTTTATGCAAGATGTTTAATACTTAGCCGACCGCTTGGGTAGATTTACCCTTTTTCAAACTAGTCGGTTGCCGACCGCTCGGGTAGATTTACCCTTTTTCAAACTAGTTGGTTGCCGACCGCTCGGGTAGATCTACCCTTTTCATCAGAGGAACGCTTCTTTCTCTATAGAGCTTATTTATATAGGGTATAACATATAATAAAATGCATCAATTTTTGAAATCTTTTATTGCTCATTATTACGGCTCTTTATTTTCGGGATTTCCGATGGAGTCTTTGCCAGCCATAAAATTATTTTCTAAAACACTACTTCAGAAAAATGCGCGGTGGAGAGCGCAGTTTGGCTTTCTCGAGCGCGGTGGAAAGTGTTAAGTTCTTTATCGTATCGTAACAGCTAATGTGCCGTTTTGGCTCAATTTTTTTTCAATTAAAATTTCCAAATTGAAAACACTTGGACTAACTTTTGTGACATTATGATTATAAACATACAAAATTGTTTTATCAGCCTGAATTGCATTCTTCTCTTTGTTTTTTTTTTGTTATCAAATTTCCAAATGTATCCAATTTCTTTTTCAATTGCATTCATTTTCAAAACACGATAACTTTCGATCGAATAAACAAATATCACAATTGTTTATCTTGGTTTGTTTAATTGATCTATGATACGTCAGTTTTTAAAGGTACGCAAGTATTGCCAGATTTGATTAATATTATCGAAGTTAGGGGATCGTAAAGTTCACATTTGACAGAAAAATTGGTAGAACCTTTAAACTCGAGCGTAATTGATTGATTGAATAGAAAAGCAATAGAAGTAATATTTTTTTGTTTGTTTCAATTTAACAAATTACAAAATAGATATAACGTATAAAATACATAAACATATTAATTTTAAATTAAAAAAAGAAAATGTTACTTTTGTACCACTTTCCTTTTCAGTCAGTCAATTTTCGTTTCTATTTGAATCGTTCGAATTTTCTCATTCGTTTCATAACCATCTTCATTCGGCGGGAATCGAATGGGAACACTACGGATATACTACATAGCATCGAATCGGCGATAGCGTTATGAACACGAAGAGAGAAAGAGAAAAAGAAAAAGAGAGAGAGAGAGAGAGAGAGAGAGAGAGAAAAAGCATGGATTCATTCGACGCTTTTCGCGGATCGTGCATGATTGCTGTTGCGGCTGAAACGCGTTGCTACGCGCTAGCATATCTCTATCCAGATCTGTATATCTGTATATTTATGTGTTTACTATGTGTGTGTACCATCGTACGCATGCACGCATGCAGTTGGCGATCGGTAGAAAGTTCAATAACCAAAACACGAAGTCCAGACCATATCCGTTTGCGTCCGAAGAGCACCGTTTTCTGTTCGTACCTTCGTATTTTTGCACATTTTCGCATTTAAACGTGTTGCACGACGAATCTTTTTCACTCCTTTTTTCGAGAAAATAAATCATAATATAAGTTTTATGATCTTTGAAAAATTCGATTATTATTATTCAATTTTTTCTTTTCTTATTTTTCACCATTGAACAATAAATTTTGTTCATCGAAATTTTTTTGTTTCGAACTAATAAGAGATTTTTAAATATCGTTCACTGTATACAATGGTATCGATCAACGGTTCAAAATTATATCATCAATTTTACGAAATGATTGAAAGTTGATTTAACCCTTTTGCGGACAAGGACTTTCAGATGGTTTAAAAAGTAGGACGAGACGATTTTTGCAAATAAGTCGAGTGTCTTATATGATACAATTAAATGAATGATCTTATATATAAATTTTGTCGTTTTTTTATTAAATCTGGCAATTAAAAGCTAAGGAACCTTTCCAAGTATCAATCCCTTTCAGTTGGAGTTAATGAAGTATATAATAAACATCGATTGTCGTCTCTCACTTGCCACTTGTCTTGTCGAGCGAGAGTCGCCTCCCGTCCGCAAACGTTTAATGCTAATCCTATCGACATTCCTATCGTGATCGGTTTTGAAAGAACACATATTTTAATATAGAATGAGATTTTAATCAATTGTATAGTGAATAATATATTTTCTTTTATTCAGAAACGATTAATATACATTTTATGCGTTTTCACATCATTTTTTATCAATTACAAGATAACGATCATTTGATCCAAACATGTGTGTGGTTAGGGTTTAGTATTAAATTAATGTCCTATTTAAATTTTTCATCCGTTTAATATTTCATGTCGATGACTTACACAATACATATATATATACTTTTACATATATTATAATTTTATTACAAAAGAGATAATATAGACCATTTGTCAGGAGAGAAAAAAAGAAAATAAATATAAAAAAAAATCGGTAGAGAAAATCGATTAGATGAGAGATGGTTCGTGTAGATCGACGAGAAAGAAAGACTTACCGAGGGTTTTCAGGTGGGACGAGTATCGAGGGAGAGTGGAAGGATGAGAAAGAAAGAGAAAGATAGAGAGAGAAACGATGAGGGAGAGGAAGGGTTGGGCGAGGGCGGCGAACGAATGAGGAGGGTACGGACGATGATCCCTTCGGAAAGGAAGAGAACTCGAGCGAGAACGGATCCGATCGATAGCAGTACGGTCGCTCTCGGAATGCCGTTCTCGGATAATTGGTAGGACGAACGAGAAGAAGAGACTCGTGCCAATCATCGTGTTTCTCCTTAGCAATCCGATTGTGTGAACTGCGAACGATGATATACATTGATTGCCTTTATCCTATTTTCTTTTTTCTTTTTTTCCTCTTTTTTTTTTATCTTATTTTTCTTTCGATGGTGACTATCATAGGGGAAGGTTGTACACACATATTTGTTTGGTTTGCTGTTTGAGCCGATCATAGGACAAATTGATCAAATTCAGTTTTGGATATTTTTCAATTATTTTTTCTGCTTAATGGATTAAATATATATATATATATGTTTATTTAACTCTTATTGGTCGTAAGTCACGTGAATAGTGACTTACAAATATAAATATTCTATTTAATAATTTAATAATCAATAATTTTTTGTAAATAGTAAATTATATTCTTACAATAGTGAACAATTTTGTTGCATTTTTACCGAAACCACTTACAACTTACAATTAGTGAAAACCATCAATATATATTTGTAAATAAATTGTTGTGATTGTTGAATATGGCTAATGCTAATCATTTATTGGGTTAACGTTTTTAGATAATTTTAATAAGTGTTTTAATTAAACGGTTGATATGATTCAAAAAATATTGCTTTGCATTTTGTATTAATATATAATTCTAACGTGACCTTGACCCTATTATAAAGATCGTATAAAACTTTTATATTTATTGAACGTATTTTATTTCTACATTTTTATCTAATTATGGTCACGTAACATTAATCGCAAAAGTTTCATAAGTCCTTGTTTTTTACGATAAAGTATAAAATATTATAAGATATTAAATATTGTGCATGTACAATTTATCAACATAAAATGAAAGAAACTTTTCGGCTAACCTGACATTTTGTATACGCAATTGAAAAACTTGGAAAATAGGGAATAATGATTTTTCTTAATAGTATTATTCGTTTATTATTAATGGTTTTAAGTTTTAAACCACAGTTAAGTTAAAAAATAATAAGTAAAAGAAAACTTCGTTGCAGTTGGAATAATAATGAATTTATTATTTTTTTTTTTTTCGTAAGATGCAGAAGCGTGTTAGTTCGTTAGTTCTTTCTCCGTAGAATCGGACGGTGAAAGTTTAGCTTAGTTAGTAGAAATCGTCTCGGTTGGTAGAAAAAGTATTCCACTGGCAGCGAATCGAGTAAATAAATAAGCCGAGACGGTCGTGCAATTAGTATCGCACAATGAGTCGCGTTGTTCTACTCGGTGTACCGTAATGCTCGCACGGCCATCGCTGAGAAACAAAGACGTAAAACGGCGGTTCCTTTAAGCCTTTTCTCTTTCTTTTTCTCTTCTCTTCTCTTTTCTTCTCTTCTCAATGCCGAGCAAAGTCGATGGTGGAGGCACAACCGAGGCTTGTCTCTCTTTGTGCGCTTCGCCACGCACCATACACGGGCTCACCTTTTGCAAACTCTATATCCCTGACCGGCCCAATTTGGCGCTCGTTTACCGAGCCAACGATTCGCAACCGTCCACTACAGTAGATATATATTTTTCAGTAAAGTAATACTCAAAGAATCCGCTTATTATTATTTTATAATCATTTTGGGACTTGAAATTTTTTATCATAATAATTATCACAAATGTATGATAACATTAAACAAAAGTATACTAAATTTTGTTTACGAATCCAACAATTTGCGATCGAGTATATTAGTAGGATAATACTATAGGAATATCATTTATGAGCTTATTAGTATCACTTGGGGATTTACAATTTTCGATAAAAGTAATCATAACGCTCTGCTGATAAAATTAAACAGACTTTAACAAATTTTTATTACCTATCTGAATTTATTACAAATCATTAATAATTTTTATTAACATTTTGTATTTCCTACATTTAATTTAACATTGATTGATAACATTATCTGTGATTTTAATAATTGGACATCTCACTATACTTATGCTTTTAACGTAAGCACATTTATCGCGCATAGAATATATTGTAGGAGTTCTCTTCAATTAATAGATCGGTATGTTAACAAAATTGATGGAATTTATTGAGCGAGAGTACTCATAAATATTTTCCATCAATATTTTCAATAAATGGTCAGTATTTATAGAAATATATCAATACGTAATAAAAAGTGGTGAATATTACATCGATTGAAAAGAAAGAAAAAAATAGAATAAAAAAGAAGAGAAATAAAACAAGAAAAAAACAGCTCTCGTCAGTATTTTAAATCAAATATTTACAAACGTAATAACTCCTCGAAAATTTCAAATACATCTATTACAAAATATTCATAAATATTGTGACCATTTATTTATTAAAACACATTACAAAATAAATATACATTAAAAAAAAATAGTAAAAAGATCATAATACATAATTTTATCGTTAACATAGATAATAATAATTACAATAATAATGATGTTACCGAATACTTAAACTTTCTATTAAAATAATATCCACTTCGTATAATATAATTCGATCGTGAATCAAAGTATATCCCGAAGACTAAAATATTTATATAAAAGCGAGCTTTGAACGAACTTTAATATCATGGATGCTCGAGTTACACGAAAACAAAACGAATAGAATGAAATCTTTTTAGTTTTCGATTTAAAAGGTATAGAAATAAAAGAGATAGAGGTAAAGAGAGATGTTGGAGATAGGTTGGCGGATAGCAGGAGTGGGGGATTAAAGGATAGATATAAAAGTATAACTAATTGGCTTTAGACGATCAAACGGAATCCCCGTATACTGTGAGTTTCCTTTCGAACTTGAAATATTACATAACGATTAATTGTAACTGCGATAGAAATAAATAGAAATAGTAAAAATGTGTGTGAGTGTGCAAGAAAGAGAGAAAGATAAAAATGAAGAAAAAGAAGATACAGATAAAGATAAAGATAGTTAAGACAAAGATTGGAATGGGGAATCGTTTTTAAGTCGACAAGAAGGATGCTTTTATATCGACGGGCGTTTCCGATGCGGAAATCTGCTTGCTTTTATTTGCATAAATCTTGAAAAGAGGGAGGGAAAAGGATGCTTCTTTTTTCTACTATCTTCTTCTTCTTCTTCTTCTTCTTTCTCTTTCTCTTTCTCTTTCCATCTTTGGTTCTTCACGGTCGCTTCCAGTCGACCTCGTTATTCCACCGTCTCTTCCATTTCTCCCGGTAAACGTCCGCGAAGCGATTTTTCACAGTCATCCATTCTAGATAGACTATGAATACATCAGCTTCCAAGCATCGTTCGTAAAGAAGAAGTAGGAGTAGAAGAAGAAGAAGGAAAAGAAGAAGAAGAAAAAGAAAAAGAAAAAGAAGCATTGTTCAACGTCAGACATCGTTCGCTATTATGCCTTTGACGTTAGACAAAGCCGCTTCGAATATTCTTAAACGTGTACGCGTTTCTCGCGAGAACCAGAAAATTTTCTTTAACCTTTTAAGCACTACGCGCCACTATAGTGGCTTTCGCGAATGTCATCTACCAGTACGAGGCATAACTATAGTAGTTTTCCGAATGCCATCTTCTAGTAAGACGCGCCACTATAGTTGCTTTCGTGGATAACACCTTTTAAAATATATTATACCTAATTTTATTATTAATCATTAAAGTGAATTGTATAAATTAAAGTATATGTGTATCATTTATTTGATAAAAATTATTATTTAATCATGAAAAACTTCATTAAAATTTACTTGCGTAGAGAACAGCCATTGTTCGTCACACATCATAGTTTTATCGTTTACACGTAATTCTCGCTGAATCCTGCCCTGCGCAACATTCAGCCGTGCCTAAGAGGTTAAACTCCTCATTTTTAAACCCTTACATCCGTCTCCTTCTCCCACTATCGTACAAGTTATATATACTGCTTATGTTCAAGAAGAAGAAGAAAAATAAAAAAACAAACTAGAAAAAGGGAAAAATTCCATAAATATTTTGCTTGTCTAGTTTTAAGAAATATAGGGAATTTCGAAGAAGAAGAAGAAGGTGTCTTGTTGTCAGTTCATGAATAGTTCCAACGAATTCGAGGACAAAATAATCGTGGTGGTACTTGCAACAGAATGGAAGTAGGAAGTGAAGGAATGAGAAAGAGAGAGAGAGAAAGGGAGAGAGAAAGAAAGAGAGAAAGAGAGAGAGAAAGAAAGAGAGAAAGAGAGAGATAAAACTATTGTGAAAAGTAGGCCAGCCGCGGCACTGATTCTCTTTCCTTGTTGCTAGACGGTAACACCAAGCACCGTTCGAATACCTGTCGTACGAACCTGTTTTCTCTAGTATTTCCACTTATCCGCATGGGAGGTCGTAAGGCACAAAATCCACTTCTTTGTATTATTGATTTTATTTATTAGGATTAACTAATTTGATTTTTTCAGCGATTATGGTTAATTTTTTAATCTTGTACAATGCGTTTTTACGCATTTAAATCATCTTCTCATAAAAATTAATTGTAAAATGATCATTATCATCCTACGTGTAATAATTTTTTTTAAGAATTTCCAAAAGATTCTTAACATCCTATTTAGTAATTTGTAAGGAAAAGGGGTTTCTAATAAACTAATCTTTATTCAACACAGTATTATCTCCAAATTTATTTCGTGTGATATATACATAATCACATTCCAGCAAAATAACACTTTCACTCCTTTCAATTTTTTTTTTATTTACATCGTGAATTTAAAAAAACGGATTTAAAAAATTTCTTATTCCTCAATCTTTAAATTTATAATTAATTATTAAATTTTAATCTAATTTAATTTATATTTAAAATTCCACACTAAAAGTAAAAAAGAAATATATCGAACATATTATTTCTTTGTAGCTGGTTTTAGAATGATAAACGGAAGTAGAAAAAAGAGAAAGAAAACAAAACTTGAAAAGGCAATCACTACACTACTAGTCAGGTGTGTGTTTTATTTCTTTTTCTTTATCGATGTAACCGTACGAGTATTTAACTACTCGCTTTGAAACGAATTCAAAGAAGATAATTAAAAAAAAAGTAAAAATAAAAAAGAAAAAAAAATAGAGAAAGAAAGAAATAAAAAAGAAAAACGCGTGCGTATGTAGTACTTTAAAATATACTTACAGCAATAGGAAATCAAGGGAGAGAGAGATGCTCGTTGAGCCGATATCAAGATTTATGTGACGTCGATGACGCTTTGAGTGCCGCTTGAACCGAATTTTACGCGGACGAAACTAGAAACGATCGAATTTTCCTGATAAACTCAACTTCTCTCTTTCGCTCTTTTTTTTTCTCTCTCTTTCATTCTATCCTCTTCCTCTTTCTCTTTTTATTCGATAGTTATGCGTTTCCTCGTTGCGTTCCCGTCCTCCTACGCCAATGTAAATTGCGTTATCGGATAGCAGGGAAATTTTACCGACGAGAAACGAAACTGATTTTATTTCTATCGAACGACAGAACAGCTTTCTGCAAATATATATATTAAGTTACTAGTTGTGTGTGTGTGTGGTGTGTGTGGTGTGTGTGGTGTGTGTGGTGTATGTGTTAGTAGGTGTGTGAAAAGTACGAATAACGCTAGGCCAATGTTCGCGTTCGTTTCCAATTCGCGCTTTTTTCTCGTGCTTTCTAGTATCGATAATACCATTTGGATGTTACATACATACATATGTATACTGTATGTATTAAAATAAAAAACCCCCTACTCGATATCGAATAGAAATAGTATACTTTTTGGACAAAAATTTAATTCCCAATATATAATCGATATCCCTTCAATAATAATAATATTGAATATTCGAACGATAAACAAGAATACTTCTGTTATCAATCGAACGATCATTTGAGTTTAATTTAATGGAATATAAAAATGACTTTGTGTTCGTACTTTGTAGTTTATTCTTTTTTTTTTTATTGAGCGTGAAATAAAATACAGGTGGCTAGTATAAAAGAGATAAAAGAAAAAAAGAAGAAGCTTGTTAAATTCCTAACAGGAATAATCCAGCATGTCGGAACTGAGGTTTCTTCGTTCTTGTCGTCCTACAAGATCCATGCTGGAAAGAATCTCACACAATCAGTAGAAAAGTAGTAGTAATGGTTAGTGTTGGTGATGGCAATGGGGAGGGGGGTGTTGGCTAGACTCGGCGGGGTATGCTTGAGTAGGGTTGTCTCGATCTCTTTTTTTTTCAAGTTAGAAGAAGAAGAGGATCCGGATGATGGTCCTACGGCAATATAGGATCTACCAACCGTCTGGTAGACCTTTCTAACAAAAGTATTTTGAAATGGACAAAGGGATTTTGCGTACCCGAAAATAGAAGAAGAATAGAAGGAGGAGGATTGAGATGTATAAAAAATATATTTTCGAAGAGCTTTTGTATCGAACGTAACTAATTCCTGTTCTTTTTTTTCCATCAAGCCTAATCAAATCGATCTCGTTCGTTTAACCGAGCAACTAAAGAGGTAGTGTTGTAGTAGTAATAGTAGTAGTGATAGTAGTAGTGGTATTAGTAGTAGTCGTCCTGTCTACATATCTCGACTCTATCCGAATCTCCTCCAAGCGCTAATGAGCGAAGTCTCCTCGGATTACCAAGTTTCATGTTGGCGTGAGCGAGCGAGTTCGAGCCGTTTAACGGCTGAACGACCGACGGAAACTTGACGAATGCTAATTAGTATCGACGCTCAGAGCCACTCGACAGCCTTTGAGAAAATTTTACCCCTTACCGTTTAGTTTCCTAGACGTGATTATTATTATCATAATCATCATCATCATCATCATCATCATCATCATCATCATCATCGTTTGCCTTTTTTGTAACTGAACGTATTATTTTTTCTTGTTGATTTTGGATAGCCGTTCTTTCTTTCTAGCAAATAGAAAAAAAAAGATCTAATTTTTGTTTACAAAGACAAAATTTACCTTTCCGTTCTTCGCGTAAAGTGTAAGATGAGTAACGTGTATAGGGGATTTTGGGTGATTTATTTCAAATAAATAAAAATTCCCACGTGTTTTGCCGATCCGGTTGATGCAACAAAACTTAAACTGTGAACGATTTAATATTTTATTCTAAATATAAATTAACCCTTATCGGTTGTCAGGTTTTAATATTGATAATTCTCACTAACCTAAGTTATAAATTGTTTCGGTAAATATGCAACAAAATTGTTCATTATCATAAGAATAACTTATTTTTTTTTTTCGTAGGAGTATTACAATTACATGAAATTATTAATTATATTAATAGCATATTTTTATTTGTAAGTCACGTGAATTATGACCGATAAGGGTTAATAAAAAGTACAATATTTCAATTTTGTAGATTTTGATATTTATGTATTTCAGTGAGTTTATTTCATTGATATTCCTTTTAAAATTTCTATTTAAAATCTTATTTAACTCGAACAAGAAAAACACGTCACTCATAACCAAGTGATTGAATACCTACTGAAGTATACCTGTCATCGAAATTTGGGTGATATAGTAACGAATGTGTTAAAAGTTTATTTATCGATCCCCGTTTGTTCTACTACAACGAAGGAGACTCATGATAATAAATTTGGGTCAAAAACAATAAGAACGAGACTGACTTGTGGTACACACTCCGTTCGGGTCGAACGTAAACAACACGAGTCAGACTGGTGGTTCAGATGTTCTTGATATTTTCTTACTTTAGTTACTTGAAATTAATATTATTATTATTGTCCAAACAATCGGAAATTAGAAGAATTGATAAGACAAAGACTTAAAAAACTACAAATTTATTTTATATATTAAAAGTCTCGTTCTTCTCTCGAACTTGTTAAATCTCTCTCTCTCACACACACACAACTCTCTCAAAAACTCTCTCGTAATTCGCTAATTTCTCACACTTCTCTCGACGCTTGTTACTTTTTCACTACTTTCCAATCATCCAAATTCACTTGTCGAGTACATGCATTTCTTTTTCTTCTGTCGCCTACACTCAAGTCAGCTATACATACGCTCGCCCACACACATACACATACTACACATACACTCGTATTTGCGATATCTAATCGAACAATGAAGAAAGGGTCGCCATAGGTACAAAGGTAAAATCTTACGATGAAACGCATCACGATCTGCAATCGAACCTTTCAAATCGAATTAGGTAATATCCCAAATAAACAAGCACATACATTCAAGTATTAATCGTTCCGTTGTGTTTCATATCAGACTTCACGTGTTCATTTACAATACTAATCTTTCAATCTTTCTCTTTTTCTTTTTGTAGCACCGACAATAATTAACTATAAATGTAATTATGAGTAAGCGTACAATTAATCAGAAACATATTTTTTTTTATGTATATTTCATAATAATTTGTTTTCCTATTGATTATTATAGAAGATTTTTATTTATTAGGGGATTTGAGTTTGTTTTCCAATTTGTTTTTCCATTTATTTTTATCGTTGACTTTTATTTTCTGAATCAGTATTTATAAAAAATGTTTTTTTTTACACTATAAATGCATCATCATAAACTGACCATTTATTTTAAGAAAAATTTAAAAAAGATATTTATCAAATAAACAGAAGTAATTATCAAATTAAAAGTTGTTTTTTAATTTTGACAGATAATAGACCGAACATGTTGAAAAATAAAAATGATTATTAATGGAGCTATTATTTTGAAGTGAAGAACATCTTAAGCGACTGTAGTTATAAAGTTTTATGAAATGACATAAAAAGAGAGGGAGTGAGATATAACCCACAGCTAATCGACAGTTGAACGAGATAATGGAAGGTTCTAATATTTGTGTGATGTGTGTGTGTGTGTGTGTATTATAGAATCAGTTTTAAATACCCATTAAAGTAAGAATAATACAAATTACATTAACTCCGAATATTAAACATTTTCGATCTGATATTTAATTACATGAAAATATTGATCATCAAATATTGGTCACACAAACGTTAAGAGAGAAATGTTTTTTGATTTAAACAATTTCGCAGTATTAATAGAGTCCATTTAAATAGTCGATATACATTAAATGATTATTAATTAATCGAAGGAAATATATACTATAGTCTCTAAAAGCTACAAATAAATTCATATAAATATAGTCATCTTCGAAATTAACCGTAAATTTAGATTCATTGTTATCTATGAATGTCAGTTAAAAATTTTTGTATCGATCGTTGCTTATATGACCTTTAGAAGAATAAATTTGATTTACTATGAATATTACTTTCGTTATATATGTATATGTAACCTTTGAAAAAGTCATCTAAACAAAATTCAATAAAAGAACTTTGACAATAAACCAGTTTAATTGTGGATTTCTAAGAGAACAGTGTATGTCGAATTTATACTACGTGCTATTAGATTACAATATAAATTTCCTTCAATTAATTATCGATTGTTTAAAGTAGATCGAATACTCTAATGTATTTTAAGAATATTAACGACTGTTTAAACTAGAATGCATTTGCATTAACGTTCTTGTTCCAGTGATGATTTCGAATTCAATATTTTTATCTAATTAAATATCAAATCGAAATTGTTTAATATTTGAGGTATATTAAAAGACAAATTTACTTTGTATTATCCTTATTTTAATGAGTATTAAAATGATTCTGATATTAAATAACTTTTGAATAATAGTCATAACAAAGAATGATCAATTGTTAAACATAAAAAAAAAAACTAGATATTCTTTCTGTTTTTACAGGTACACTAATATATATGAGTTTTTGTAAATTATTTCCGTATATGTTTAATTAACTTGTTATAAATAAAGTTTCCAAGTTAAACTCATTTAATATTTAATTAAGATATATTAATGTATTTATTCCTAAATTTTCTTTACTCTAAACACACTATATTAATAATTTTCAAAGAAAAATTTCGTAAGCGTAACTATTTAAAATAATCTTCATTGTATACATATATGAATCAATAGATTATTTTCTTTATGATAATTTGAGTTTCACTTTTATCGTGCGTTGAAGTCACGCAGTTCTATTTAATTTTTTTTTAATCTTAACACACTATCGGTGGGTCGGGTATTTCTACTCCTTCCACAGACTGGCGCTGGTCGGCGGGTCAGATATTAATACGTTTTATGCAGAACGTAAACTAAGTTTCAGTAAAACACTTGCTAATGCTTGTTTTTTTTCATTGTCACTAATTTTTGAGCAGGAATGATGTTTTTGGTTGTTTTTTTTTTTTTTTTTTTTTGTAAAGCCTGACCAGTGTTTAGTCCTAAATTTATTAATTTTTAAGAAAAACTAATAATTTTATGAAATGTGCTTTGTTGATACTGCAAGTTTCGTGCTTACAAAGTAGCATTAATTCAGTTGATTGATTTTGATAGCATTGAGCTTAAGTTTTCTACATCTTCGAAATACTATTTGATATCTATTTTTCAAATTTCATTGAAATCCTACTATTAGATGTGAAGATATAACATGTTTTCTAAAAAGTGCACTGCTTTCATATTTCGCTCATTTTCGCCCGTTATACGCGTGAGTCAAGCTCACGACGTTCCCTATGATAGTGTGTTAACTAATATTTGTAGTGTTAACTTTAAAAATTAATTCCTCTATTAATTTTTGTATTCCTTGAATAGAATAAGGAAGACTAGTTATAGAAATAGAACATTTGAGGAAGAGAATGAAAAAGAGAGAGAGAGAGAGAGAAGAGAAGAGAGAGAAGGTTAAAATAGGGGAGATTAGGCAAAAGAGCGAGAGTTCAAAGGATACTGTTGTGTGGCAAGGGTTGCTCGTTAAAGTGGAAAACAAAGTACGGGAGAAGAGTATAGCATGCATGCGAGGAGGAGTCTCTCTTTTTCCTCTCTTATCTTCTCATTTTCGAGTTATGCGACGCTTAAATATTCACACAAGTATTTCTCTTCGCTTTTTTTTTCGTTCTTTTGTTTTCTTTTCTTTTGCATTATTCGTTTTTTTCAAATATTCACCTCTACCTATTTTTAGGTAGAGTTTTAGGGTTAAACACAAAAATATAAAATTAATTTTAAAAACAACCTTAACCTTTTAGGCACGACGCGCCACTATAGTGGCTTTCGCGAATAACATCTTTTAACCCATTCGAGACCACTTGCACACGGTGTGTGCAATCATACTAAAATATTATCAGTTATTTTGAATAAAGTGTTCGTTAAGATAAGACTTTTTTTTGTATAAATACTATTTTTAAAGTATAGAAAAACAAAATTTGGCATTGTAAAATTGGCAATATAATAAAAAAAAAGAAATGGCTCATGGGAACCGTGTTAGGAAAAAGTCGTGGTCTCGAATGTGTTAAATATATTATATCTAATTTTATTATTAATTATTAAAATAAATTGTCTAAGTTAAAGTATATGTGTATCATTTTTTTAATAATTTAATCATGAAAAACTTCATTAAAATGTACTCGCGTAGAGAACAGCCATTGTTCGTCACACATCATAGTTTTATCGTTTACACGTAATTCTTGTTGAACCCTGTCGTACAGAAAAACAGCCCCGCGCAACATTCAGCCTTGCCTAAGGGGTTAAAAACAACCCTAATATTCAAATATATAAAATCGAAAAATTTAAGAAAATGACTATTAAAAACATCGATAAGTATAGAAAATAAGTACTTCGATATTAGGTTTTAATAAAAAACGACTTAACGGAATAGCCCACGCTTCTCGAGCTTTCTCGTACTAACCATAAAAATCTCTTTGGGTCATTAATATCGAGCGATCAAGGTCGTGAACAAGGGAAAGAAATAAAGTAGTAAAGAAAGAAGGAAGGAAGGAAGGAAGGAACCTGAAGAAAGGAGGCCGAGAATGTCCGAGTCGGTTGACCTACTTGTTCGTAAAAGAATCTAAGAAGAATTCACGGTTTTGTAAGACTTCTATGCTCGTGCGCGCGCGCATACTCAGACACACACATACATATAAGCAAGCAAAACGTGCAAAAGTGTATATGTGTGCTCAACAAAGCGTAATTTATTTACAACCGAAGATATTTTCTCACAGAGCGTTGGCGTTTTACCATCTAAGCGTTTATGTATGTTCCGACATACGTCAGAGAACCTAACAAGGATAACCGTAGGTAGTTATAGATTTTTTTTTTTTTGAAAAGAACAAAAAAAAGAAGAGAAAGAGAAAGGACAAGAAGCAGCTTATTCAAATGAATGTAGGATTTAGAAAAAAAGAAAAGATGATAAAATATTATCGGACATACGAGAATACGTTCATAATTATTTACAGTGTTATGTAGAAAATATTTTGTATAGGATTGTAATAGTAATAGTATTGTTAAATGATTATATATTAATATTTGTGATTTTATTTATAATAAGATCAAAGATTAACATCTAAAACTTTTATTCATTACCTTAATAGTATACTTAAAGTTTTCGATTAATTTAGGTTCTTGATAATATTTCAAACAACAAGGAATGGAATATAATAATGTCTGTACTTCTTGGATGCAGATATATATATATTAGAACGTTATCGTTGTCGATGTTAGGATTAACGAAATATGAGAAACCCCTAAAGTACTTAAAACCTTGCAAGTTTTAATAGTAAAATTCATCCTAATACATTAACACTAAAACTACCGCGTTCTCTTGCAATTTCTAAAAATGCGATAATTTGTAAAAATCTTATAATTTGTAAAAAAAAAGAAATACGATGAAAACACATAAAATGTACACACATTATTCGTTTCTATATAAAAGAAAATATATTATTCATTAGCCAATTATTAAAAAACTCATTCTATATTAAAGATATGAAATGAATTTTCTTCGAAACTGTTAACAGTAGAAATTGTTATACACGAAATGTTTAGGTAAATTAATCCTTATAGGTCGTCAGATTTTTATATTGACGATTCTCACTATAAGTTATTAGTGGTTTCGGTAAATATTATCAAGCATACAAACAAAATTATTTAGTATTACAAGAATAACTTATTATTTATTAGAAATTATTTATTTTTTTTGAAGGAGTTCTATAAATATATGAAATTATTAATAA
Source organism: Polistes dominula (assembly GCF_049000335.1). Taxonomy (NCBI): domain Eukaryota; kingdom Metazoa; phylum Arthropoda; class Insecta; order Hymenoptera; family Vespidae; genus Polistes; species Polistes dominula. The sequence continues at coordinate 4,660,533 of NW_028301169.1, read as the reverse complement.
CATATTTTTATTATTTGTAAATCACTTAACATGTAATTTACGACCGATTAGGGTTAAAACAAATACGATCAATTGAAATAATATTCAATAAAGTAGCAAATAATTATTAAATTTCTCTAGTATATATATACATACATATATATGTTTTTCTCTCAAGTTTCAAACTGTTAATCTATCATTGATACTTAGCTTCATAGTAAGGAGGAATATATCCCCTGCATATCAGTGTGTCTATATTAGACTTATTCGCGTGTACGTATACATATATATGTGCGTTTGCTCGTATGTGTGTGTCTGTGTGTACGTACAAGCAGCAATATAGAGCTTGGGGAAATAAGTTGGCGAAACTTCTGGGCGAGCGTGCACAAGGCCTTTGCTGGAGACACGAAGACGAGGAGCTATGTAGACGTTGCTTCCTTCCCTCTCTCTCTCTCTCTTTCTCTTTCTCTTTATAGTTGCTTCGTGGGAGAGGGAGAGAGAGGCTGGGAGAGACTGGGAGAGATCGAAACGAGATTAGAGAGTTCCACCAACGACAGTACGGTACGCTGCTGCTTCTCTGGGTCAAGGAAACTCCGAGTTAACGTTTTCGATATGTCTCGAGAATTCTCTACTTCCATTTTGGAAAATCACTTGGAAGAAAGACACTCGTTCAGATCTTTTTCTTTTTTCTTTTTATATTTTTCCTCGTTTCTTCATTGCTATCTCAGGAAAACTTAAATGGGGCTTACATGAATTTTCATTCATTCGGTCGTTCGTTTATTCATTTAAATATTTCTATTCGAGGTGTATGAGGATAATTGGTTTTTTTTTTATTTTTTTTTTTATATTTTGCAATTTGTGTTGATTCGCTTTTTCGAAAAAATCTTGTATTAATTAACATTTTTAAAAAAACCACGCGCTATCGGTTGAATGACGACATTTCTTGTAATTTGTAAAAAAATTGCGCTGAAATGTACATTTATTTATTTTTAAGTAAAAGCAGATATTTCGTACTTCATTCAATAGGCTAAAATTTCATTCTCATACTTTTCTTTTTTTAAACCTCTTACGTAAATAATAGGTATACACGAAGTTTTAATAGATTTAGTGTTAATGACACAGAGCTTTTGTTAAAATAAAATAAAATCAAATTTCTTTCTATCTGTATAAACAATAACAAACTTATTATCTGATCAAATTAATTGATAGATACACCTTGCATAAGAAATCGTGACTCGGGGCTTAGTGGTGCTGGTTGATGGTGGGTTTTGAGGGAAAGAAAAGGTAAAGTAAGGTGAATGAGAGAGCGAAGGTCTTTTCCTCCAAACGGGAGTAACTCCTGTTTTGTTGTTTCTCCTGGAGGTCGCATTCTATACACGTGTATATAGCCGCGAATGAGAGAAAGAAAGAGAGAGAAAGAGAATTAAAGGCAGGATGAGAAAAGAAGGAAAGGGACGAGATGAGTTGAGAATTCCTTCTAACGTAGAAGAGAGGAAAATGCGTTGAAAGAGGGATAGAGAGAGAGAGAGAGAGAGACAGAGAGAGAGAGAGAGAGACAGAGAGAAGGGACGAAAAGAAAGAAAGAGAGGAGAACCGTGACTGTGACTATGCTGGGATATGGCATGATGGCGGGTGGTATGGGTCGTCACGGCAACCAGAGAGGAGGCCAGCAGAAGCAGCCTGTCTCGACGTATCTCTCTCTCTCTCTCTTTCTGTTTATTTCTTTCTCACTCACTCATTCTCTCTTTCTCTCTTATTCTCGTACTCGCACTCGTTCGCTCGAGCTATCCTCATCCTACCTTCTCCTCTTCCAACTCCTCCACCTCCATCTGAACCTCCACCTTCACCTCCTCCAGCCATTCTTCTTTTCCATATTCTCCTTCCATCAGCCGTTAACCGTTACGCGCTTACCACTTCTCCTCCTCCTCCTCCTCCTCCTTCGTCTTCTTCCTTTTCTTCTTCTTCTTCTTTACCACCTCCTCCTCCTGGTTTTCGTTTACTCCATCGCCGTCGGTACTTTTCGCAGATCTAACGTCGACTTTTCTAAACTAGGAAGTAAATTGATAATTAATCGAACATTTATATTCCCCTTGATGAAATGTTGAACAATTTTAAACTAAATTATGTTTAATATATGTATATTTATTTATGTTCGTTTTATTTCGTCCATTCATTCACTTCCAATGAATTTTATATCTCGAAATTCTTACGAACAGAAAAGTACAGTGGGAAAGACGGATAGACAAAAAGAGAGAGAAAAAGAGAGAATGAAAATAGAGGGAATTCAATTTGGCAACGAAATATATTACGCGCGATTTTAAGCTAACATTATTATTCCGTGTATTTAAAAGCTACATTATATCCTTGCGATTTATTAAACAAACGTACGTGAGTATATTCCTTTTTTTTTCTCTTTTTATTTCCTGACCATGATTCTTTCTCGGCTTTTGACCTTCGTATAATAAAATATATTGTTAACGATTAAAGAATTTCCTTATTATTTTATTTTTTATTTTTTTTTTATTTTCTTCACGAATTCCTAAAATAATAAACGAATACACGAATATTCGAATGTATATGTAAATGTGAACACTTTCTCTCTCACTCTTTCTCTCCCTTTTTGTTCAAATTTCTTGACTCGCAAGGGCGACCGCCCTTTTCTTCCAACTCCCTAAATCTCTTTGGAAATTATCACCGTCCAAACGTCGAGAAAAAGAGAAGTTGACGACTTTGAAGCTCACTTTGACTCCCCTCAACCCCTTCATCGTCATCCCCATTTCGAACCCTCACCCCAATCTTTACTCTCTCTCTTTTTCCCTTTTTCATTTCTTTGTCTACATTTCAAACAGGTTTCGGTCATTCCACAAAGTTTCTGTTTGATTAATCCTGATTTAAAGACGCGTAACAAATACTACGGATCAACGACCCAATTTTGTGTGCCTTTCAACGGCACGTAATTAATTTCGTATATATTCTAGTTAAACTACTATACCTTTGTAATTACATTACGAAAGGGGAAAGAATGACAAAGATTTATAATAAATTTGATTGAAAACAAAGAACTCGTTCTATATATTGATCGTCCTTTCTTAAAATACGAATACTCGTAGTGTGTTGCACGATTTGATTATATTGATAACAAATAAGTAATCTCTACATCGAACAATTATTATAGATTTTTTTTTGTGATAACTAGCGTTGTAACAAAAATACCTTAGATCGATCTCCGATGGTTTATTAAGTAAGATCGATTTTGTTTTTTTCGCGAGAATTGTCAAGGTGGTGATGGAAGAAACACAGAGGCGTAATCGGTGACGATAAAAGGTGGACGTTTTAAATAGACACGCTAAAATTACGAAACACAGTTTCTAATTAAAAACTTACTCTTTTACACGTACGCGTACGAATGAATATACACACACACACAACAGAGGTTACTTTCGTTCGTTTAATTTTGTTCTTCTTTTTTTCCTTTTCTTTCTCTCTCTCTTTCTCTTTTTTTTTTCTATCTACCTTTTGCGCGCGCTTTTAAAGCAGTCGCCAGCTAATGGCGCAAAATTATTCGGCTCGATTATTATAAATTTCACGGTTGCTCGTAAAGTTGGCAAATTAATAGTAGACGAACGATATACGACGCACACTACTACTAGTGGGGTGGTATGGTATATATCTATGCCTATAGCTCGGCCAATATCGTTCGTTGCTTCGCATTTCCTCTTATACCGACTAATCTCCTCAACCTACCTAACTCGAAATTAACTTTTGCGATTTTATGAGATTTTCGACGGGAAAAGACGATCGGTTGATTAGGAATATAAACAAAAAAAGAACAAAGTATTGATTTCGCAATAATTCAATTATATTATACTCCTTCCCGAGTAGAACTTGATTAACAAGGTTTATTCTCGTGGGAAATTAATAATTACAAAAGTTATGGTCACGAATCTTAAATGATTTTCCTCGCACGAGACATGTTTAGGTATTTAACTTGACTAAAAATCGGAACTGTTGTTATCAGTGTAATCGTGAGAAAAAAAAGTAAATGAAGAATAGAAAAAAAAAGAAAAAGAGCAAGAAGAAGAAGAGAAGGAATCCGCGAATCCTTAATAATTCCATTTCATTCGTCATTCCGATCGTTCCGTTGGAGGTGGGTGGGCAGAACGCTGACACCGAAGCGTGCGACACTCAACAGGTATTAAAAAGTCATGACTCACTCGTCGTTCTCAACGTGATATCCCTTCTCTTTCTCTCTCTCTTTTACTGTCTCTCTTTGGGTGAGAGAATCTCTTAAGATGGTACTTCTCGAATCCACCGAGACGAGAACATTACTTTGCACTCGCGTAACACGCGTTCTTTAATATCTTCAAAGTATCTCAAAAGGAGATACAAATTATCTCAAATTCTTACAATACTTTTATCTTATTTCTTAGTAAAGAAAAAAATAATAATAATAATAATAATAATAATAATAATACAAAATACAAAATAACTAAAAAGAATAAAGAAGAAAAAGAAAAAGGATAAATCGAATTTTTCTCCTAGGTAACTTTTGTATTTACAATAAGATCGTAGATCGAGAAACTTTGATCTAAACGTGCGATCGCTTTAACATAGTTTTTGTATTCACATGTGAGAACGTACATACGAAGGAAAAAGAAAGAGTAGATGAGATAAATCGTAACGAGCACCTCGCAACCCTTGTAATAGTTCCAACAGGAACGTGTTCTTCTCTTGAAAAAGTTGCAAGCAACTCGCGAGAAAGGGAAGGCGAAGAAGGCGGAGGAGGATGAGGAAGAGGTGGAGGAGGATGAGGAAGAGGTGGAGGTGGAGGTGGTGGAGGTGGTGGAGGAGGAGGCTCGTATATCCGTTCCGAATAAAGAGTGGCTTTACACTGTGACTTCCAACGAGCGCGTAAAAACGGCCACGTACGTACATATACGTTTACTCGTGTGGGCGTGTGAAAGAGAATGAGATAGAAAGAGAAGGAAATAAAGAGAGATAGAGATAGATAGAGAACACAGGGTTGCGGGGGTGTGGGAGAATGTTAGAGAAAATAAAAAAATAAAAAAACTGTAATCCCATTCACGTTGGGCAGTCTGATTTCAAAGGGGTCGTTTGCCAGGAACGCACAAAAGAAGAGTCGACATAGGAATTCACGGAAGTTTAAAGGATAACAGACGTGTTCTGTCTGCTCTCTATTTTTCTCCATTTCTCCTTCTTCTCCTCCTCTTCTACCACTTTCTTCATCTTCTACTTTTATTTCTCTTCTTTCTCCTCTTCTTTCCGTCCACTTTATCGTCTTTTACTTGAAAGTAACTTTTTATCGGACGACCGAGTCTAATAACGTTCGATCTGCCGGCAAACGTTAAAAGACCTTTTCTTCTTTCGTTCTCTCTCTCTCTCTCTTTTTCTCATTTTCTCTCATTTTCTCTCTCTCTCCCTTTTTCACTTTCTCTCTCTATATTTCTCGTTTTCACGTTTTCCTTCTCACGCATACCCAGAGACACACCCTCCATATCTTTTTTCTCTTTTTCGTTTTCCTGCTTTCCGTGGAAGAAGAGGGAACGCCGCGTGCGCTTAGGTCAACGACACCTTCGACAAAACTCTCTATCGCGTTGAACGCGACCGAAAACGAAGCATTAAAGAAACATGAGAGTCCTCTATCTTCCTCTCCCTTTTATTTCTCCCTTTTCCATCTTTCTCTCTCTCTGTCTCTCTCTCACACCTCAGAAAGACAGATGCTCGACACGCACGTCGCCTCACGAATTCCCGATTCATTCCTTCCTCTCTTATACGATCGTTTGTATCCTTCGAGGATACAACAGGCTATCCTCTCTCTTTCTCTCTCTCTCTTTTTCTCCCTTTTCCCTTTTCCTTGAAACTCGGCAAACAGAAACAGAAACGGAGACTACTTTTCCAATAGAGAATGATTCTTACGAAGGTTTTCGTACTTTTCAGCAAAAATATCTATTTTTCTTCGTAAATTTTACTTCGTAACGAATGATCTTGCCATTTTGTTCATTTTTTTTTTTTTCAGAAAATATTATCACAAACTTTTGACAAATGAGAGATTCGGGTATTTAAGTAAATACTTTACTTACACGTCTCGATAATCGAAGTTAATTACCGGCTAGTAGTAGTAGTAGTAGTAGTAGTAGTAGTAGTAGTAGTTGTACGATTTAAAATTCTGACGTCCTGTGTGCGTATCGCGGCTAATTAGTATTAAATATTCAATCGTTTTTGGCATCGGTGAAACGAGCAAGCGCGCGTGCCTGTGACCGCAACCACTCGAATAATTAATTCCACTGATAATAACGAGCACCGCGTAATCCTATTGTTGTACGTTATATACAACATATATATACACACATACATACATATATATATATATATATATATATATATATATATATATATATATATCGTGTTCTTCGTTAAGATTGCTGCCGTTATTCGAATTTGGGAGAATTCTGACATTGTCTAGCGTTGTCAGAAATGGTATAATAATGTTTCACGTTTCCTGCACATTTCAAGATTTCTATTCGATCTTGGTAATGCAATAATACAAAAAGAAATATAAAAGAAGAAAAAACCTTCAAAAAAAAAAATACCAACGATATGTTATAATAAATAGACATTTAAATTTTGTGTTTACCAAATTGACAATTAAATTTGACGAAGAGTTTTGAAGGAACCATATTTTCGAGTATCGATAGTTGCACGAGGGCAACGGCGATCATCGTTGAGGCCCACCCACAGAGATCGAAATATCCTTAACACAAGCACACGCAAATAACACGCACGTGTTCTTACGACTCGTCGAACAAATACAACAGGTATAATATGTGTGTGTACGTAGAAAAACTTACACACATTTATAGATATATATGACGTTTACATCGTCATTCCTGGCACGCGGCTCTTTCTCTCTCTCTGTCTTTATTTTTTTCTTTTCTTTCTTTCTCTCTTTGGTATCCTGTGAAACGGGTTTTACCTCCTCGTTCCGACCTGCATACTCCCACCACCTTCTCCTCCCCCATCGTTCTTCACCTTTTTCTCCTCCCACCGTATATTCTACCCTCTTCGTAGCAACACCAATACCAACACCAACATTAACACTGACACTGACACTGATACTAAGGACCAAGACTAAAAGACCCACACAACGCCGGCGCTGGTGCCTCCCTCCTCTTCTCTTCTCTTCTCTTCTCTTCTCTTCTATTCCCTTCTATTCCCTTCTATTCCCTTCTCTTCCCTTCCCTTCTCTTCTCTTCTCTTCTCTTCTCTTCTCTTCTCTTCTCTTCTCTTCTCTTCTCTTCTCTTCTCTTCTCTTCTCTTCTCTTCTCTTCTCTTCTCTTCTCTTCTCTTCTCTTCTCTTCTCTTCTCTTCTCTTCTCTTCTCTTCTCTTCTCTTCTCTTCTCTTCTCTTCTCTTCTCTTCTCTTCTCTTCTCTTCTCAAGACCGTTCTGAAACACAGCTCGGCCTCGTCGTTTCATTGTCCTTTGGATAAGGAGGTGGGGTTGGGAGGTTTCCTCGTGTCAGAGTTACGAGTTCTGGTCCCGTTTCACGGGATAATTACGCGGCACAAAGCTTCTCGCTAATCGAACAACTTCGTACGCCCCCTCTTCCTCCTTCTCTTCCCCACCTCACCTCTATCTATCTTTCTCTATCTCTATCTCTATCTCTCTCTCGCACTATCTTTCTCTTATATACACATCAAACACACGTACACATGTTCTTGTATATACGTTACTCGGAACTATAGTTAACTGGCTTCATTTCGCTCTTATCGTTCGATAAAGAGGGAATAAAATGAAAGATGAAGGAAGAAAGTAAAATTGACAGAGTAATATTAATTAAATAGCTTTTATTCTTTATTATGTGTGTATGCAATTTTTAAATTGAAAGAAAAACAAAAAGGAAGAAAGAGAGAAATATTGATAATCTTATTCAAAAATGTGGAAATTAGCTCAATTAAAAATACGTGGACGGGTTGAAAAGTTCTCAGTTTCGATAAACAATATGTTTTATTTTATTTTTTTAAACAAAAGTTAGTTTAATCGAAAACATTGTTTCCGTTAGGTTCACAAATTTTCAATCCATACAAGTATACTTAAATTGCATTTATTACAGAAAGATAGACGGTAATATATCATTTTTTATAATATTATTCACAAATGTACGTAAATAAAATGCAGCTCTATATTTAATATTAAAAAATTACAATTATAAACAAACAAAAAGAAAAAAGAGTAAAAAAGATGTAAAGATATTAAAATTTTTTCCTAACAATTTTTTTCCCGCAGGAAAGAAAATAAACGTAATTAAAAAAAAAGAGTGATTATTCAATGGTCTTGTTAAGTGTTATTCTCTCTCTTTTTTCTTTCTCTCTTTTAGTCTCCTTCCGCCTGGTGGTTTCTTAGTGGAAGGAAAGAACAATATTTCCGCTCTATTTGCCTTCGATTACTTACATCGTCTCGCGACTAGTTTTCATGCCGCGAGAACACGTTCCTATTCTTCAAACACTTCTCAGCGTTTTAATGAGACGTCGATGTAATGAGAACGGTACTCGATTCACCTCGAACGGTGACAATTCTATTTTCTTATGGACCATATATTTATTTTTCCTTTTTTTTTAAATCTCTCGTTCTCGAACAAAAAACAAACACTATGTAATTTTGAAATCACACACTTGAGTATATACGAGAGTAGCGTATATTTAAAATCTTAAGTCATTTTGTCGTTACAAGATTAGTCTATCATTCGTATACAATATTAGAAATAATAAATACTTGGTTTTTTTTTTGTAATTATTATTTAAAACAAGAAGTATTTAATTTCCGAAGAAAAGATATTATCACATTTATTGTTCCTTTTTTTATTTGATCGAAGTTATAATTGCATTTCGATGTCAACTGGTTTTTCTTTTTTATATTTAAATAGAAATCTACAGTGTTTTTATCATAAGAAGTATTCTACGTAAAAAGAATAATTAACTTTCATTCGAAATGTTTTTACAAATTTCAAATTAAAAGAAAAAGAAAAGAAATATTATTTATCGAAGTACGAACACATTCGTTTCTGTCGAGATTTCTCAGAAATTATACACATAAAATGCGGTATACAAATATTCGTTATTTTATTTTGATTATTTTTTTTTTTTTTCCTGAAGATAACACAGCACAATTAAGTACTTAGATATACGTTAAGCGTGTTCCATGTAAATTATGTTAAGGGTTTCACGGTCGCGTGCAGTTCGCCGTTATGTTTTTCCGTGGTTTTACCACGTCGTCCCGACGTTGCAACACGATGTGTTGTTCTGAAACGGTGCTGCTGTTACTGTTGGTAGTGGTGGTGGCGATGACGGTGATGGTAATGGTGGTGGTGATGGTGAAGGTGCAGCAGCATCTGGCAGGTGCAATTGCGGAAATAGAAGGTAATAGAGAAGCTCGTCCTTCTCGTTACGACAGACTATAATTGTATCGTGTTATACGTTCCTATTCCAGGGTAATGCTTTATAAAGCGTTCTTCTTGAATTCCGCAACAGATACGTCTTTTAAAGTCCTCGTTTTTTTACCTCTTTTTTTTCGAAAGAACCTGAAGAATTTTTCTTTTACGGAATTAATGGGGTAACTCGATCTTTACGTTCTATATTTTATACGATTAAAATATTCTTTTTAATTTGCGCATACAGAAGTCAATAACAAAACATTAGATAGAGAAGAAGACTAATTTTTCTTAATTTCCTCTTTTTGAACTTTTTATTTCTTGTTTTTTTTTCTTCTTTTCAAATATGGAATGAATTGCAACATTATGTTGTTTTTATTGCCAGGATTACGACAACTTTGTGTATAGGTAAGGTGTCGCCTGTCTCTCGTGAGAAAGCGGTCGGAACGTGTACCACTTATTTTGATGCCTGGAACCGGTCTAATAAGAATTTTACTTTCTTAAATCGTAACTTAATATATTTTCTTTTTTTTTTTAGAGAAATCTAAAAATAGTTATGAAAAGCCAAGAGGAAATGTTATGTTTAATCGGTAGAAAATATTCAAAATCTTTAAATATTCTATGCATATATATATATATATATATCAAGTAATTTCGATGATAGGTGGTTTGAAACGATCTTGGAGCTTTCTCAGCTGTTTGAAAGTAGCTTATAGTCAACTAGCTGATCTCGATCGGTGTAAAGCAGCACACACAGACGGAAACACACAGACACATACTTACATACATACATATATTCTCTTCTCGTTCGTTTCTCTGGGTACGGTTCGTTCCGACGGGCACGTAGAATGGAGGGAATCCGTTAACCGCGGTTACTGCAGGCCGAGTAAACACACGTATAATCCTACCTGCCGGCGGAACCAACAGAGTATATGTGTATGTGTGTGCTCATGTGATAGAGAAAGAGAGAGAGAGAGAATGAGAAAGAAAAAGAGAAATGAAGAGAAGGGAGAAGGTATATAGAACATGCTCGCGTAGATCTTGTTGGAAAGAGAAAAAAGTGTGTGTGTGTGTGTGTGTGTGTGTGTGTGTGTGTGTGTGTGTGTGTGTGTGTGTGTGTGTGTGTGTGTGTGTGTGTGTGTGAAAGAGAGAAAGAGAAAAAAGAAAGGAAGATAAAGGGGGACGAAAAGTTTGCTGTCCGGTCGTCGGTGTGCATGGAGGATCCAAAAGTAACCGGTTGTTAGGATCGTTTTCAGTGTTTTTTCTAAGTACTTTCGGTAACTGATCGGTTAATCGATTATTGCAAATCTTTTATCTTCGATTTGAATAAAAGCTTTTTGCTTTAATTAGATCTGTAAGAGTAATTGAATATATATATATATTTATTTTTAGATATTTAAAATAGAAAGAAAATCATTGGTATGGTAATCTTATTAAGAATCTTTAGATTTCTCAAATATATCTTCTCTTAACCATCTACAAAAATCTCGTGGTAGATTTTAACCCTTTGCACTCCGAATGATATTTTTAATTTTTTTCCAAGCAATTTTTAATGCTTTTAAATGTTTAATTTGTAATTTATTTTAACTAAAAAATATGACAATTTAAATATATGTAATTGAAGAAATAAATTTAATTAAATATTATTTAATTAAATTATTTATATATATTTAATTAAATATTATTTTTAATATTATTTATTTAGACAATTGTTTGTAATTTTCAAATTTAAGATATCTTTTGAGATAAAAACTGATGTCGAGTCACACTCGACATAGGAGTGCAAAAGGTTAATATCGTATCGTCGATATATTATGTATCTTTTTCTTTTATTTTTAATTACATTTCTTTTTTGCCCTCTTTCCCGTTGAACGTGACGTACACATTATCATACTTATAACATTTCATTTATAACTGATAGAATTTTGTTTATAAATAAATCAATTCTAACTTATAATAATTGTCCTAATTTGTCATATTTATATTTACAATTTTTTTTAATTATTAATAAATTTTTAGTTTTCAATTTTAATCATCGTTTATTTAACAATAAAGATAACGTCGTAAATATTTATAATATTAATACACAAGAAAGTAATGAAAAAATAATATTGATTATATTTGAATTTTAACATAAAATAGTAAAATCATGTGAATAGCGTATCGGTGACGGAACAACAAGAGTCAACAGAAACTAAAGGATAATATCATAATAGTAACAGAGAGATTGCGAGTATGCATTAACGAATGACGACTAAAAGCCAAACTAACTCTCAGAGGCTGAGATGACAAGTGCCCTCCTGGAGCGTGCGCTGTGCGAGAGAAACAGAACGATATATAAACGGGGTAGGATAGAGGAAAGAGAGGGGGTAAGGGGGTCGAGAGGGAGGAACCAGAAGGTATTACTGTCATACACACGCGTGGCACGCCCCACGTAGTACGCACCTGATGGGAATTTAGTTTGACGCATGGTGCGTCGCCACCGAGAAATGAAGAGAGTGTATATATATATATATGTATCTATGTCTCTGTGAATATATGTATGTATATGAGAGAGAGAAAGATAAAGAGAGTAGGATGAAAAAATACGACAAAGAATCCAATTCGACCGAATTTCTCTTTTCTCTTCCTCTTCCTCTTCTTCTCTCTTTCTCTCTATCTTTCTATCTCTCTTTTTTTCTCTCTATTTTTTAGTTCGCTTTTTCTCGCTCTGATATCAAAGCGCGCGAAATCGTCAGGATTATCTCGCTTTCATCCAATTTCGCATTTTTCACTTTACTCTAACGACCATCGTCGATCTTTATCCGCGTATGTTTTTTGCTCCATAATATTCTTTTGGAAATATTTTCAAATAGGAATCATCTGTGTTTCTGTCTATCGAGATTTTTGTTTTTCCCTCCTACCTTTTACCCCTGTCTTTAAATCCGATATTTATTGGGTCAGTATTTTTAAATATTTTTTTTAATGAATTCAAAATTTTCAATAAATGGTCGGCGTTTATTACAAAATACCGCACTGTGCATGTTACTCTGAATTTGGTACAGTCCTTTTACGCAGCCTTGACCCATATCTTTTTTTTTTTTTGAAACACTGATATTTTATATTATTTAAATCGAACCAAATATTCATACGCACTGACCAAGTGTATAGAAATAATTGGATATTTTTGTTCGTGACATACACTATTCGATATAAAAGTTTGATTAAAAAAAAGGTATTGGGTAATTCTTTGAACTAGATTTATTTCCAATTTTGTTGCTCATCTACTTATACCATTATTTATTTATTTTTTTTTTTCATAATCGTGTCGATAATTGTAATCATAAGCTAATAGTTTTATAATCCATATTATACAATTATTATTTAAATTATTTATAAAATAAATCGTGAAAAGAAATTTGTATAATTTGTTGAACACTCTCTGATCCTCCATTTGTTAACAAAAAAAAAGTTTGTCAAAAACACAGTACTACAATAATGAAATATTAAATAAAAATATGTTACAACAACGGATAATTATTTTTGTCACGTTTAGCGTGACGTACGTGTTCGAATGGTTAAAATATCAGCACACATTTCTAATAAATCGTAACACGTGAGAAAGATAGAAGTTATTAGATCACATTTGGAAGATTCTGTATATATAAATCGGAGGAAATCGCGATTTAACGATCTCAGAGAATCTAACCGTTGTCGTCATCTTCTTTCGTCGTCGTCTTCGTCGTCGTCGGAAAGCATGCCGTCCAATCTCGTTATTTTAACGTGATTGGAAAGCAATACGGCCGACCGTTATCGTCGTACTTCGATAATGGCGTTCTAGATGTTACGCGAGAAGCAGTTCAACGACGGTAATAGCATTCCAGAACGGGACGCGAATGAACATTGTTGAACTCTCCTAGAAAACCTTCTAGCAACTAACTATTATACCTCTAAACCCACCTAATCCACCCTTTCCCCCCATTCCCCCTCCCCTGTTTTCGTTCAACAATGTTAGATAATAATTATTTATATATTCTTTTGTTATTATTTTTCTACCTGTCAATATATACATTTATATTTTATATATATATATAAAATTGCGATCATTTAACGTTTTCCATGCCAAGCTCTTTTTGCATGACTTGTTCAAGCCATTTGATTTTCAGTGCATTAAATAAATATGTCTAAGTGTACCATCGGTGGTACACGTGGCTTGAAGATCAAGTTTAACGTGTACCACCAGTGGTACATATGGTACGGAACGTGTTAAATACCCAGATCTTTAAATACTTTCCGTTCAGGCCGCGTGGACCATATAGGGGGAAGTAAACTATTGCCGGACACTTAAAGTTTTTCGGAAATAAAATAAAAACTATTTCGAAAAATGTAACTTTATTTATTAATTAGTGAAGTCAACAAGCTATAGAATCAACATAAATGAACAAAAATGCAATTTCTGTATAAACATATTTAAAAATAAGAATTAAACTTTGGTGTAAAAAAAATACAATCGCTGGAAGTGATACCCAATTAACAAATATCATAAATACTTAAACACAGAAATTTAGCTGTAACATTGAGCCTAAATCTTAGGTGACGCAGTGATATTCCGTCAAAAATCGAAATCGACCATTTCCGATGTTGCCTCAAGCGTCACTGATAAACTGGGTCTTATGACTCTGTACCACTACGCTTCCCTGTACCCCTTTCACCCGTTTTTGAATCTTTCATATTATTATTTTTTGAGATATATGAGTGTCCAGCACTAGGAGCCGTCGTGAATTCACTTTATGTTTTATGTTTTATGAGTACATTGTTTTGTTTCTGATGTACGTCGCTTATAATGATTAAAATCTACAAAGATCATAATTATCAAGACAAGGATGTATAGTTTAAGAATGCATAAGACAACCAACCATAAGTAATATACATTTCTTTTTCTAGAAATTATTTTAACAAACACCGTGGCTTAACGTTTCTCTTTATTTTTTTACGTAATTGCTCGAACGGTAACTTCAGTGTTACAATCCAGTGCCGTTAACACGGCACGTAACGTTTTAACAGGTTGTCTGTGCAGTACTATTTTTTTAACGAGTATTCTTACTTATACACGTGTACCAATGATAGATAGTAATCAAGTTTAGTAAATATGTAAAAGCCTTTTTGGGATATTTGTTTTTGAGTAGTTTGTAATTTATTTATTCGTAGGATAAAATGTTAATATTATAAAGTTCATTATATAAGGAAGAATTATATAAATTCAATTGTAGTGTACCAATAATTGAATGACTGCCTGATAGAAGGGCCTAGGTTAAATTTCGGAGTTTCTTATGTTAAAAGTTTGCCTTATGGTAACATAAAACCTACTTTCGGATTACTCATTCCATTACTTTTGTTGTTATTTAATTCTTAATCTATTATTCAACCAAAAATATCGTGTTTCAGATATCTAGTAAAAAAATAATAATTTATATATTTATGTTGTAGATAATATTATTTTATTTTGATATTTTCACTTTTCATTTGTAATAAACTATATATTATTTTCTCCAGGGATAAACATTTCACTGTTCGTTCTCCAGGTACATCAAAGTTCTCACTTTTTCGACGTTGAGAAAAATCGTCGATGATGCGAGCTAGGACAACAACACAACAACAAGGGCTTTCTACTACTTTCTTTCTCTTTCTCTTTCTCTTTCTCTTTCTCTCTGCATTTCCTTTTTTTTCTCTTTTTCTTTTTCTCTTTTGAACGCACGTCGAAGCCGTAAACTTGGTCGAAGATCCCTTCCATAAACGAGCGGTATTGTGTTCGCGTCACGAAAGCACACGTGCATCGGTCACGAGACTGCAGGGATGAAGAAGGACGAGTTTTGAAAAAAAAACAAGGAAGAATCTCGGAAAAAAGAAAGAGGAAGAGGGATAGGGAGGAAACTCATAAACTCGAGCTTTACCCTTCGTTTCTGTCTGACTTTTTCTCTCCTTCTTTTTACGTCCTTTCGAACTTGCGCAAAGGTAAAGAAAAAGATACCCGGGTGGTCGTAAAAAAAGAAAAAAAAATATCTTATTCCATCCTTCCCCCATCTTTGTTTCTTCGCGTAGGAATAATTATATTCTTGCGACACTTGCGACAAACCCAAAAGGAAGAAATTTCAACAGAAAAGAATATAGTAGAGAAAAAAATGAACGAATGTTCTACTACTTCTTCTTCTTCTTCTTCTTCTTTATTATTTTTTTTTCAAAGTATACATCTTTGTATTTTAATTACTTACTTACCACGTGTTATTCGGTACGAAGTTTTTATTAGAAAAGGATTTTTCTTTTTTTCTTTCTCTTTTAACTTTTTAAGGATTTTTTGTGTTCTTCTCTTAATCGTTGAAAATGAAAGTTATTAGCACAATGATTTATGAGTTTGTTTGTACGATCTTTCATAGAAATAGAATTGATGCGAATAAGGGTGGAGTTATCGTCCGACAAAAGAAAAACATATCATTTTGAATTCGCGAATATAAGAAAGCAAACAAAAAAAGAAAAAAGGAAAGGAAGAAGAAGAAGGTAAATATGTCCTTCTCTTGCCTGCATTGCCAGCACTTTATTCGGTTCCTTTTCGTATTAGATTCTTAGGTAAAACGATATATCGTTCTTCGGGGACGCATCTGTTGCGGGTCCATAAATTTCCTTCCTCTCCTTTATCCTTACCATCCTCTTAGACCACCACCACCACTATTACTATTACCAACCTACCCTTCCTTCCCCTTCTTGTACATATATCTTTATATGTGTGTCTGTGTGTGCTGTTTCACCCGGTTAGTCTCGACCAACTCGTAAATCAAACCGATCACAATTTTTCTAATTTCATTTCTTACTTTAACCACAATCTTCCCTATAGAATCCTGCGAATTATATTCAAACTATCTCTCTTTCTCTCTTTTTTTCCTTCTTATTTTGTGTCTTATCCGAAGGTGTACGATCGATTTAAAATAAATTACTTCGAAACTCATTCGAGTTTTAAATGGAATACAACAAAATTTGTGAATCCTTTTTGTCTTTCAGATACGAATAATAAAGGCTTTAAACACAGATCGATCTATCCTTAGAGATAATCTTTCTATCTATTGATATATCGGGTTGCGTAAAACGCACGATCTATATTTATCGTACGTCTCTGAGCACTAATCTAAGGTATAAAGTCGAGAGTAATAAGGTTTGAACTCGTGTTCCATCGAGCGGGGAACTCGCTCTCGTCTAATTTAATTCCAGCCACGAGTCCGTAATTTATCGACTCTATTCCTATCTCTCTCTCTCTCTCTCTCTCTCTCTCTCTCTCTCTCTTATCTCTATCTCTATCTCTATCTCTATCTCTTTCGCTTTCTCACTCTCCGTTCTTCGTTCGTTCGTTCCGCCGTTTGCGGAGATAATTGTCGTAAGTTACATGGGAAACTATCTTATAGTCGTCGACCATGCGACACAATCACCTTGGAGATTCACTCGCGCAATGCTTTATTACGCATCGATACTCTCTATCTTCTTACATATATATATATATATATATATATATATATATCGATAATTCTGATATTTAAACAAATATATAAATTCATTTTACGAATTATTTTATTGATTATCAATCATTGATAATCATAAAATAAATTATGAAATCAATTTTTTTTTTTTTTATTATTAATTTATTAAATATCATTTATTTCGTAATTTACTTTGATTCAATTGGAAAAATTCATTTCCACGTTGTAGTTTTGTTCGTTTGTTTATACGTTGTTTTAAACAATATATTTTCATCGCACAGATCTCCCTTTTCCCTTCCCTTCCCTTTTCGGAAAAAGTTAATCGAGTTATAGAGAATATTTTTTTTAATAGGTCAATGTCACATATTCTACAGATTATAACGACACGCATATACGCGATACGTTAAATTTAAAACAGTTCAGAGTTCTACGGTGTCACGCATATTTTTTCTAACTCTTGAAACTAATCGTTACATCATACATAATTTGCGTGACACGTTTATATTTCGAGTATAGAAATTATGATAATATATAAAACGGGAAATATACCATAAGAATTTACCATCGATATGATTCTTAATCTTTCGAATATGTGATCGAAGAATACTTTTACTTCGTAGTCGTTGATTTTTCCATCTTCTTGCTCGTCACCTGCTTGCTCGTCCTTCGAAATCTACTACCCTACCTGCTGCCCGTTCCTATTCACATATATATATATATATACGTACACGTAGGTATAGACACACATACACAATTTTTTTCTATCTCTGCCATACATCGTGTTAGTCTTTTCACAGGCCTTCAAACGATTCCCGCTCTTTTTCCCTCGAGAGAAACCGCTCTCTTCTCCCTTCTCTCTCATCCCTTTGCCCCTCTTCTCGTCCCTTCTCATATGTTCTCGTTTCTTTTACTCTTTCTACGAAAAGAATTCGTGCTCGTCAGCAGGGCTCATTCATTCGGTCGTTTCATTCAATCGTTTCGTGTGGAACGTCTCGTTCTAATTCGAGGGATCATAATCGTTTTCGATTCAACCTAACACGAATACTAAAGAACACACACACATACGTATGTAAATTTGTGTATATATACATATACAAATATATATATATGTATAATACGCGTAAAATAAATCAATCGTCGATCGATTGATCGATCGTATTCGAGTTCGTTCGGTTCCTCGAAACTGATTGTGAGTTTAAAAACATGATGCATAAATGAGAACAGAGAACAGGGGAGTAATTTAATACTATATACGTATTCTCTCACCGCCTATCAAATGGGACGACGGTTTTTAATTTCAAATTAAAATTATACGCACGGTTGTGTGTTACTTTGTTTATTCGTATGTAACAAATTACTGAATTAATATAAATATAAATATTTGTTACATTTTTATTCATTTATTCTTTAAACCAATACCAAATTGTGATATTATCCTAATGTACAATTAATAAAATAAAACTTATTGTTTAAAAATTAATCATTCGACAAATTAAGCTGCTATTAAACCGTTGGTAGATTTGATATTTAAATTCTGCATTCGATGTTTTATCGCTTATCTTAAAATTCCAACAACTATAATTACCAAATATTATTTCATTTACAAAATAATATAACAACACGGTTAAATACCATATAATAATCGACCGTACGAATATCATCACACTTAATAGGTTGAAAAGTTTCGAATTTCAATGAAAGGAAAAAACATATTTAATCTTCGTTTAAAAAATAAAAGTGTTCATTTGATCGTAAAAAAAAATTGTGTTTTATTTTTCTTCTTTTTTATTTATATAAGGCTCACATTTTTTTTTCAACTCACCCAGATAATATAAATAATCATCGATTGATTTAACGTCGTTGATCGAAACGGCTAATATTTGAACGAATAATTTCTGATGTATGACATAAAAACTAAAAGAGGGAGAAAAAAGGAAGAAAAAAAATCAAGATAAATAAAGAGAAAGAAAGAAAAAGAGAGAAAAGTAGAAAGTAGAAACAGATAGGAAGATATAGATTGGAAACCTCGTGCGACGGCTAGTAATATCGATTTAGGAAAGCTTTCTCTCCATCGTCTTTTTCCTTTCTCCTTTTTTCGCCCTCTGGCAAACTAGAACTTTATCCATCGGTCTCCCCCCCACCTCCCCTCCACCCTCTCTCTCCTAATCTATCTATCTTCTTTTCTCCTGTATATACATCGACTTCTCTCTATAACCGAGATATACTACTACTACATTTCTACTATAGTAGAAGTCTTCTTCCATCCCTACCTACCTACCTATCTACCTATCTACCTACCTACCTACCTACCACCTACCTACCTACCTACCTACCTACCAACCTACCTGTTTCCTTGACTCACAGTTATTTACTTTTCGCTTGTAGTCTCCAATCTTCTATGCCTTACGATTCTCTTACGAAATTGTTCGATGTCGTCCCGAACCACCATCACACTTCTCCCCCTTCTCTTCCCTTCCCCCTCTCTCTTTATCTTTATCTTTCTCTTCTCGTACTTATATTTACAATAGATAGTACGTCCCCCAAATAAGTACGAGTTATTTTATTGCTAAACATAAAGCTTCGTCAAGACTCGAAACTTTCTTCTTCCAAGTTGTTCTCCCCCCTGTCTTCCCTTTCTCCTCTTCCTCTTCTTTCTCCTCCTTCTCCTCTTCTTCTTCCTCCTTTTCCATCTAAACCTCTCTTAAAAGAGAAATGTACTATCGGAAGTATTTGAACGTTAAGTCACACGCTAACGTGTTTCCTTTGATTCTCTACTTTCCGAAGTAATTCAACTCTTTCATAAGGTATACACGTTTTAAGGAAAACAGAGGGAGTACTACGAAAGTGTCATCGTCATATACTTCTTCTGTTCTATTCTATTCTATTCCATTTCTATTATGTTCTGTTCTGTTCTATTCTATTTTATCTTCCCTTCTCCTTTTCTTCTTCCCTATTATTTAATGACGAGGGTATCTTTATGAAATAAAATTGAAGAGAGAAATATTGAAACAAAAAAAGAGATCATGAAAAAAAGAATGAATGAACAGAAGAAAGAAAGAAAGAAAGAAAGAAAGAAAGAAAGAAAGAAAGAAAGAAAGAAAGAAAGACAAAGTTATGTCAACCGTTTGACGTTTGACCTTGGTTGTTGCATCGCACGTACAGAGGGAAAATATATATATATATATATATATATATATGTGTGTGTGTAATTTTGTTTCTATAATGTTGTGTTACATGCATGTATATATATATAATACATATGTAGGTACTTACGTACGTACCATACACACACGTAATTACAAGAGAGAAATTCTTTTTCGTATGAATAAAAAGAGATGGATAAAATAAACCTCAAAAATGTGTTTCTCTCGTAATAATAGTAGACGAGACATAATTATATCTCGTATTTGCGAGAGCTTACAAGAGAGAATATTTTCTACCGTAGGAGAGAAGTCTCCTCTCTGTCTCTTCTCTTCTTTTTTTTTCTTTTCTTCTCTCTTCTTTTCTATCGTTTATTTTTCCGAGATAGAAGAAAGTGTGACGGAAATGAATTCTCTTCTCTTCTCTCTCTTTCACTTGGCTTTGCTAAATCGGTAAAGAGCTTTCGTACAAATTTAATTGTTCAACAGAGTTCGCTTACTCGAGAAAGGCATAGGAAAAAGAGGAAGAGGGAGAAGAAGGGAGACAGTGCGTTTTCCAATTACATAATTTCTTTCTCTCTTTCTCTTTCTCTTTCTTTTTTATCTGCTGAAAAGTCACCAACTTTTTCAGTACGCGAAGGTTAACGCGATTAACGAAACGTCTCATGAAGTTGTCGGAACTATTCTTCTTCTTCTTCTTCTTCTTCTTCCTCATCTTCTATTCTTCTTCTTCTTCTTCTTCTTCTTCTTCTTCTTCTTCTTTTTCTTCTTCTTCTTTTTACTAGAACGAAAATTTGAGAAAAACGTTCTTTTCAGAAAAGTACTTACTTTGTGATTTTATCTTCTTCTTTTTTTTTATTTTTCTCGGAGGAAGGGTAATTTTGGATTTAACGAAAATCGTTCAATCTTCGAGAATTATTTTCTTCTAAGTTAAGGTTATAAGGGTAATTGTTTATTCGAGGTATATTGTTTTTGTTTAGGGAATGAAAATAATATCCTTAATAGGATATTATTCGACCCTCTTATAAAAATGCAATGTAATTTTAAGGTTAATTAAAAATGTATACATTTAATTCGTGTTTATTATTTCATACGGAATTGTTTAAATAATTTTGTTTAAAAAAGGGGGAAGGCTAACGTTAAAAACTGATTTCTTTGTTTTTTCCATTTTATACAATTCTAAAGATCATTTTTTATTTATTAAAATATTTTAATATGATTACTTTAAAATCTTTTCTTCGAAGAACCATTTTTATTCTGAAAAAGGAAACAAGCAACTATTTCCTGTGTACACTTTTTTATTTTCTTCCTTTCTTTCTGAATGAGAGAAATAATTATGTATGGAGGTTATCGCGATTAGTAAGAGTTCCGTGACCTTGAACCGCTAAACCATATCTAAGCACGCACAATGTCGTGGGAGTAAAAGCTCTTTTACAATGCGATACTTGGCGATAACTCGAACTTGGACGATGAGAACCGATGACAACGTACTTTTAATGCATTTTGTTTGTAAAAAACCATTTTCTCTCGTTTTTTACTTTGATGAAATTAGAAATTTTTCAAACGGTCACGTTAAGTACTATAAATGAGACGAGGGGGTGGATGGGCAAAGAAAGAAAAAAAGAAAAAAAGAATTGAAAATGTCGTTAGTGTGTATTATCACACACAAATACACCTATATATATACACAAACGAACACGTCTAAAATAGAAAACACACCGTTGCCTTGGTATATAACTAGCACGAAACTCGATAAACCACTGATAACACGGTGTCTGATTACGAGAACGACTAGAACGACGAAAGGCGTATAAGATTCACGCAAGTTTTCCGCCTGATTAGTTGCTGCTTAAAGGCGTTTTCTGTTTGCCAGTACTCCACGAGCGTTGCAAATACTTGAGACTCGAGGATAAGTAGAAATATAAGTAGTAAAGTATACTCATACATTTATGTGTTAGTTTTGTTTTTCCTGTTTTTTCTTTTTTTGTTATTTCAAGAAAGACATTTTTACGACGAATAAATAAGACGATAACTCGTTAATGCTAATTGTATAAAATAAAGTACGAAACATAAAGAAAAGAAAAAAGGAAAAAAAATGTTCATTTGAAACGACGTTGTTCGTTTCATCGCGAAACTTCCGTATTTATCTCTAGCGAGATAAGTACGAGGACCCAGCTGAATTTAATCAAACTGGGGGGCCGATAACGTTCAAAAAAAGAGATAACGTGTTTAGATCGAAATTTAAAAAGTATATTTGCACGTTTATATGTATTATATATTTACTTATATGTATAATATATATGTATTTATTTACGTGTATGTATTCGTGTATGTATATATGTATGTATGTATACATATACGTATGTACACGACTCCAACAACTCGATTGGATTTGAAGTACGCAACCGCAACTCTTCGCTCTCCCTCGTTTCCTTATCTTTTTTTAGAGTACGCGGAGAATAGATAATAATAGCAATGACTTTGAGACGAGCCGTCTCAAGCTGTTAAAAACGACCGCGATACCAACTAGTAAGAAAAGCTACAAGAAGTTGCATGCCTTTTGTCTTTTCTAATTTTTTATTTTAATAATTTTTTTTTTTTTTTTAATTATTATTTCAATTCTTTAAGAGAAAAAGATAATAATTGATGAAGTATTTAAAAGATGGACGTATATCATATAAAATTTAGTATAAACGTACCCTTTTCTTTTCTTTTTTTTAGGACATCCAATGAAATCAAACGATTTGATTAATTAACTACAATCTTGAGAAAACGTGTTAACAAATGAATTGATTTTGGTTGAAAAGTTACTTTTTTGATTCTCTCTCTCTATTTTTCTCTTTCTCTCTTTGCTTTTCTCTCTTTTATTAGCGCATGGCTACTTGGAAAGTGAATCGTCGATATATTTTTAACGTAGTAGCGGTGCTCCCGGCGTGTTTAATTGCCTTTGTGGCAATCGTATCGTTCGCAGCTACTGCCGAGCACGGTGATCGACGTGTGCAACTGTTCGACAAACTAATCGAATCCAATTCGATCTGCTTTTTCTTTCTCTCTAGAAGGATTATATCTGACAAATAAACTTCGCCTTTCAACAATTAATGGGGAATAACATTTGACGTTTTATCGTCGATAGCTTATTTTCCATTTAATGCCTTTTATTTTTTCAATTTATATATATATATATATATTATTTATTTATTTACTTTAGATGATTTTTTTTGTATCCTCGTAGAAGGAAAAAGTGGGGACCATGGGAATGGAAATGAAAATGAAAATGGAAATTGAAATGGGAATGGTAATGGGAATAATGTTCTCGTTTGAATGTTACTTTTAATTCGAAAGGAAATCGAAGGACTCTTATGTGTTGGCGAGAAGGTGCACTGTATGAAATTAATAACTTTAGTTGATATGATTACTCGCTAAGGTTGTGGGCGTTGCTGGAACGTATTCAGGGATATAATATAATATATGTAGGCATATATATAGAAGGGCGGATATGTATGACCACTTGACAAACGAGCATCAATGAACACGAACCGGATCGTTGACGTTCTCCTCGTTGTCGTTGTCGTCGTCGTCGTCGTCGTCGTTGTTGTCCGTCGTTGTCGACGGTAATATGCATTGAAAATCGATGAACGAACAGGACTAATTGCAAGCTCGAGTAACTTCCTTCTTCATCAATCGACAATTTTCTTTACTCTATCTTCTTGTATAATCTCGTTTAAATCTCCATTCGAATTAGCTTTTTCTCTATCTGTCTTTCTCTCTATCTCTTTTACACTTATTCTTTTTCTCTTTTGTTGAAACTATCATATTTGAACGAATATTTGAAATAACAAAATTTCGTTCATTTAAAAATAAAAAAAATAAAACTTGTTATTTCCAGTACAAATGAATATTTAGATATGTATGTTATCCGTTTTAAATGACGTCAAACTATACATTTACGGTATGTCAAAGATATAGATATATACATATATAAATATGTTATTTATTACGAAATAAAGCAACAGAAAATTTGTCAAGCAAATATCTCTACGTTATGTGTGGGAAAGGTAATTCTTTTTTTTCTGATTTATGAAAAAAAAAAAAAATTATTTTGATAGACATAATGGATTTGAGAAAAAATGGCAGTCGCGTATATTGAATCACGTGACTAGGGAAAATGGGGGAAAGGTTGTCTAACGATTGGGGCTGTGCAATTCGTTGAGAGAAAACGAGGGCTCTATGAATTTTCATAAAGACCGTTCGATAATAATTCACGAGAGTGTACCACCCACCTGGTTACGAGCGTACGTTTACGTACATACATGCATACATATATAGAAAGATAAATACATATACATACATAGGTGCGTTATTTTACCGTCTGGTTAAACTCGCATACGTACTTACAATATAACCAAGGCACGCTCGTGCATTTCAAACTCTGCGTGGGCCACACGAAGGACGGACGGCATTGAGAGCAACGACTTCGTTTATTATCGGCTTCGGTGGAAAGTTATTTTTCCATGTGTGAGATACACGGATCGCACTTGCGCTCACGAGCACAAGTTTAAACGCGTTCGCATCGGATAATTTCACGTTTGAGCGCATCCTTAATGAAACGTCGATCGTTATCCCGATGAACACTACGACGTCAAAAGATTTCATTAGAACGCTAACATTCTAATGAATTTTATCGATTAATCGATCAACGTAATCCAAGTTTCAATTAGAAAGCTCGATTCTACAGCTAAAAAGGGATCGCGAAATTTTCAATGAGTCATAATGTCGGTTGGAACCAATTTACGTCGTAGTTACAAATTTTTCTATTAACTCGTTACGTTTCATTTTACGTTAAACCTTGTTACTATTATTATAAGAATTAATATTTTATTTTATTTTATTATTTTTTTTCTTATATAATTGTTATATATTATATATTATTTTATTTAATTATTCTATTATAATATTATTATTATTGTTATTTAAATCATTGTAAGATGTTAAAATGTAGAAATATCTTCCACTTACACAACAGGGAGTCCTTTTTATCGTTTTCCACAGACCATTTTCCAATTCCCACGACTTCTTTAAAACAGACCCAAACGTTTGCTCAGTTCTTCCCTCTTCCGAAAATCCCATGATATAAATTTCGATTTTCGACCTAACTAAATTATATTTCACAATCTTCTGTGGTGAAGTTCTTAAAATCTCTTCAAATACTACTTAAGAATTCGACAAAATAAACTATACATATCTCACAAAAATACAAAGTTTCTTGAATTATTTATTGTATTCGAAGACAAACTCATATTGCGTCTTGGTTACTACGAAATCCAACCGGCACGTTATAACAGTTTGTGGAAAATAATTCTCGATACGTTAGAGAAGCAACAAACTTTAAATTCGTTCTCGTTCGAACAAAGTCAGTGACAGAGCTTACCCGTTTTCCCCAGGGACTTTGTTTTTGTGGTTATCGAGTTTTACCACGGACTTTTCTTCGAGTTTTATATATATATATATATGTACATATGTATATAATACATATATGCTGTACCATACTGTACTGCACTGTACCGCACAGCACCGTAGTGTAAACACGCGTTTACGGTTCATTTAAATCTTTCTCGCGTTATTCGGCTCGAAATTACGTGCACGTGGCACGTGCGAGAAAATGACTTCCAATTACACGACGACGAGAGAACGTTAGCTTTTTTAGGCGTACGTTCGTACTCGAGTACGGTCTAACGCAAGTTTCGCAGTTACCGTTTTTACCGAGACGGGAAACAAACAGCGTGAAAAATTACATCTCTTCTTTCTTTTTCCTTCCATCTTTTCTTTTTTCACTGCCCCTTCCTTTCCTTCCCTTCTCTTCTCACATTTTTTTTCTTTTCATTTCGTTACTTTGTTATTACGGAAAAAACGTGTTTAATACGAGTATTTTCAAGGAATACAAATTTCGAACGAAACTAATCGATAAGCCTTTATTTTATTTTATCTTAACTATGCGAATCGATCGATTGGATTAATCAATACTTGGAAATAATTGATAATATTTTTCTAGTTTATCAAAAATCAAAGAAGTTTATCCATGAATGTTTAGAAGCGTTCTTTTTAAACGTGCGTAGGACTCGATGTATAAAAAACGATACTTTAATAACGCCTTCGTTTTCTTCTCACTATCTCGGTCCATGTAATCTTATCCCTGATCTGTAAACACCGAAGAGATAAGTGCCAGGAGATAAGTGGTTACAGGTGGTTCTCTCTGCTTGGCATACACATACTCTTCCTTCCTTCCTTCCTTCCTTCCTTCCTTTTTTTTCTTCCTTCCTTTCTTTCTTTCTTTCTTTCTTTCTTTCTTTCTTTCTTTCTTTCTTTTTTCTTATGTTAGCTTCGACACCTACTACTACTACTACAACTAATACTACCACTACAACGGTCTCTTCTTTTAGAATTTCTATCCGTTAGTTTCTTTTCAACTTTCTTTATCCCATCTTTCACTCTTGAGCGTCCAACTTCCTTCTTTCCTCACACGATATCGAAGAATGCAGCGGATCTAATCGGTTTGAATTCTTTACGAGCAAACGTGTTTTGACTTTACTATTTATTGTTAATTTCCTCGCTCAATTGCGTTAGATCAAAACCGATGATAAAAGGAAGATGACACAACATTTCTCGGATCGCGTGAACGTTTATTTATACTCCAAGTGTACACGCTGATTATCACGGAAAAGTTATAATTTTATAACTCGTTTCGCATAATTTGTTAAATAGAGTTAACGAGACCATTTATATATTTTGCATCGCAAAATAAGGAGAAAAAGAAAATTATTGTCTTCAATAAAAAATAAAAAAAATAAAAAGATTTACAAAATTACTAGAAGAAAAAGTTTAATATATTTCTTCCTATTTTTTTATTTTTTTATTTTTTTCACCCACTGTTGAGTTTTAAAATATTACTTTTCACGTGGTCAAGCCATGCAAGTGTGTCACAAATATGGTTTTACATACTCGTGAGCCCTGAACACACCGACTCGAGTAAAACGGGACACGATCGATGCCCCGACGTCGGTTTTACCAGAAGTTTTACGAATTAACAGCGAGAGTTAAATTCTTTTTTGTCATTTTATTTTTAATGATCATCCTCACCAAATTTGTCTTTCTTCGTTATTTCTTATTGCATAAAAAAAAAGAAAAACAAATTAGCCAACGAAAATGATATAACCATGACAATTTGGGGACAAATTTAGGAGGTAGCGCCATAGGTACAGTACAATATATGAGAATATCATAATCTACTGTGAAAAGAAGGAGGAGGGTAGTCAGGGTTGTTTCATTCTAATACCGTAATTTGAAAGCAACGTGATACGATTATTCTCAACAATCGTGCATAAATTTGTAAAAAATATCCGTGAAAATATACGCATACATAAGTATATATAAATTAAATACATGCAAGAGCAAACAAACACGTATGAAGTCATCGAATAAAATACACACATGCACACACGCGACGCACGCACACTTACGAAGAACGATGGTCCTTGGCTGTTACCCCCACCACTACCGGCGCGCGGAAGAGACTCGGCTATGGTGGGGATAGCGGCGTCGGCGGCTAGAGTGTGTAAACTGAATAGTGGGGGGTAGAGAGAGTCTCTCAGCTTGAGTCGAACAAGGTGCATGGACGCGTGTACGTCACGCACGCTCATCTCGATGGTGGGGTTTGGGAGCGGATCAGCGGGGGAAGGGATTGGTAGGATTGCGAGAGGAGGGGTAAGAGTGAGGCTTTTGGTGGGGGTAGCGCGCTACTTTAGGGTCAACGCATTGCCAAGGTGGCGGCCATGTGGCACGTTCTGGCGCATGGCAGAGCGCCTGCGTGCGTGCACAACTTTGCTTCACCCTACAATGTGTAAGCATTCGTCCATTCGTCTTCCCTTTCTTTCTTTATTTCTTTTTCATCTTCTTTTATTTTATTTCATTTTATTTTATTTTATTTTCTAGCTTATGTTTGTATTTGTGTTTACGTACACGCGCCAAGTTCCAACTTACTTTAGGTCTCCCCTTCTCTCGAACGTTCGAAGTCTGCTGCTACTGTTGCTGTTGCCGATTCGCTTTGCTAGGAACGACAGATTCCAAGAATCGTGTTTAACTTTCTTTTTGCGCTTTAAATTTTCACCCAAACACATACATATATATCTCTATATCGATATTTAATTTGAAATAATTCTTGTAATTTAGAGATATATGATTTCACACTTTCTCTCTCTCTTTCTTTCTCTCTTTCTCTCTCGTTCGATCAATAACACTCGTTTAATACTTGTCGAGAATGTGAATTGATGGAAGATGTAATCGGACATTAATGGCCCGGTAATTAGAGTTTTACTAATTGACGATACATGCTAATCAACGTTATTGCGCTCGTAAAACAGTGACTCGATGGTGTTGGTCCGACGTAATCATTTACTCTCGGCAAGGTTATCCAAGGTGAAATTACTTTCACGTATATGTGTATATATATACACATATCACCTATATTTACTTTGTTTAGTTTATAGTTTGTATGTAAAAGCGTAAAAAGCTAATTGTCTCGATTACTTCATTTTCATTTATTATTAGAAACCAAAAAGAAGAAGAAAAAGGAAAAAATGCTTCGTAAAGAGTTTGATTTCGTTTCAAGTAGGACGAATGGATTCTTCCTCAGCGATTTCATCGTAAACTTCGTTTGCATCATTTTCTAGAAACGCCAGAGGGCAAATTTCAAATGAGTACAACGTATATAATACTTTCTCCTTCTCTTAACTGTTTCTCGAATTTAGTCGGATGACGAAAAGGAGAAAGAGAAAAAGAGTGAAAGATGAATGGAGTTGTATTTATTATAATATATTATTATTATTATTATTATTATTATTATTATTATTATTATTATTATTCGAAAATATTAGAATAAGATGATAAATATTCATGTTGTTCTCATTAGAATCTATGTTTCGTAGTTGGAAACAAAAGGACTACTCGATTCTGTAATACGCGGAGTAGCCACTCGGAGTGCCAAGCGATAGAATTATTCATGGAAACCGACAACCCTTTCGATTAGGTCGTGACCCCTTGAAATCACGAAACACGTTGCGTTTCAAGCGATCTCGACGTGGAAGGAGATATATAGACTAGTAGATGTGGACGGACAGGAGACTGAGGGTGAGACAGAGTGACAGAGAAAGAGATTGAGAGAGAGAGAGAGAGAGTGTGTGTGTGTGTGTGTGTGTGTGTAGAGAGAGAGAGAGCTAGGAGAAACAGAGCAGGACGAAGTCGCCGGTTATTCAGGAAATTCGAACGACGCGATTCCTCTTCCCCTCTTCCTCCTCCTCCCCCTCCACCTCCTCTTCAACGTAGTCATAGTCGTCGTTGAACGGAATCGACGCGTTTAATTCGTGTCCTTTCGTGACCAACTTGACATTTCTAACAGGATATTTTTTTGTGCTTTATCTTTTTTTTTCTTATTTTTATTTAATTAAATGAAACTTCTTTAACAAGAATAAATCGCCGACAAAGGAACTGTAAGAAGTATGGCGCAAGTATAACGTTAAATAAGAAATAGGATGATAGTATGATGAATAGGTGAG
The DNA here is from genome assembly GCF_049000335.1 of Polistes dominula. Taxonomy (NCBI): domain Eukaryota; kingdom Metazoa; phylum Arthropoda; class Insecta; order Hymenoptera; family Vespidae; genus Polistes; species Polistes dominula. Next base: position 4,630,864 of record NW_028301169.1, on the reverse strand, counting down.
ATAGAATATTATAAGAAGAGAGAGTTTATATATACACTGTTGTGGAAATAAGTACAGTTAGTCAGAGAGGAAGAATTATATTCTTTATTTTTTTTTTTATTTGTCATATCTACTGTCAATTTGAAATAATTCGTATTTGACTATCTATACGACAAGTTTTCTACTAAATATACGGAAAAAGCAATTTAGGATTATTGGCTTTTTATTACTCTCCCTTTTTTACGAGCTTGAATTACCTTTCTACGAACATCCTCTCTCTCACTTCTATCCCATATTACCAAAGAGGTCACGTCTTTTATCTCTTCTCTGGAATCAACAGCACATGGTTTATTCTTTTCTTTTTTCTAACGGATTCACCTATCCCCACGTACTAACCGTTGACTGACTAATTAATTTTTTTTTGTATAATAATTCAAAAGAATTCCGATACAATCAAATAATCATGCGAATAATAACTGTTTTTTTTTGTCTGTTATAGGTAAGTGTCCATTGACAAATGGGATTGATTTATTATATTTCAAGTTCACGTAAGTAAGAACATTATCGTAAAAACGTCTTCGATATTTTTTAATATCGTTAAAACAAAACTATAAGTTACCGTAATAATATGCAAATTCTAACATTTTTCTTTTTTTTTCTTTTTTATGGAAAAAATTAAAATTAGAATTATATGATAATAATCTATCCCTAGATTTTGTCGAATTATGAAGAAAATACAAATTCTATAAAATTACAATTAAAAATATTTATACGCGTGTACGTACGAAGACACGAAACTTTCAAAAGGTTTTTTTAAAAGATCGTCGTGAGATGAATTAGAATGATCGATCGATCATTTGATCGTGACGAAATAATCGAGAATAGAACATCGATCTAACAGCAATCTATAATAGGTTAACAGTGTTAGACGACGACTGGTAAACTCGGACGAATAGAAAGGAGAGGCGTAGGAAAAGCAAAAGTTGAAAAAAGCTTAGACGTGTTTACGCTTTTATATTTACTTGTGTGTGTGTATGGTATAAAGGGGTAGGGATAGTACATACATACGCACACATATATACATATATATGTTCGTGTACTTATACTATTATATATCTGATACACCGATGCCGAAGGTTAACTCGTTTCTAGTAGCCGAGCCTTTCAATGAACGTTTCTTCATTGTCGTAAAAGGGTGAAAGGATCCCTTATCCTTGGGTGCTCTTCCGTGAATGCTGGTTATTTACCCCTTCGTTCTTTCATCGACTTCTGTACCGCGTCGAATCAAGCCTTCTCTTTTACCTCTCACTCTAACCAGCTTTCTCATACTTTTTTTTTCTTTTTTTTTTTTCAGATCAAACAAATTTTCATTTATCATACGTTATTGAGATATGAGTATAAGTATCTTCTCGACTTATCGACCTTGATACATGTTTTTTTTTTTCTTTTTTTCTTTCTCTCGAAAAAAAAGAAAAGAAAATTTGATAAGCTTCTGAATATTTGGATCTGTTCATTTTTGATACAATCGACTTATTCTTTTAAACAAACAAAAAGTAGAGATTATTAATTGAAATTATATATAAGGTATTGAAATTAATTCGTAGCGTTTTACGGAAAATGACGTAAATATTACACTATTCTGTTTTTAACTTCAGAAATAAATTTATCGTAATTCAGCACTTATTAGGTGTGTTTTTTACGACGCATCTCATTTTTAATTGTTAATGACAACAAGTTGTAATTATTTAAATATAACGAAATTCGCGCTAAATAAAATGTTTTATGGGGATTTTTATTCCATTATTTTAATATGGATAAAAGTGCTGCGGAAAGTCATGGGATTTTTATGGTGACCATGCTTTGACTAAGCAAACTTGTTGAAAGTGGTTTGCGCACGTTTTAAAAGTGGTAAAACGTAATATTCAGAAGCCAAGCTTTTCCTTTGTATTTGGTGGGATTAACAGGGTTTAGATAATTATAAACTATTAAAACAAAATAAAACTATTACTGGGAATCGTTACCGATTACAACTGATGCGCTTGAATCGTGCATTGAAAGAAAAACGACTAGAATGGATTGAAAGGCACGACAAAGTTATTTTACTACATGACAATGCTCGACCGCACTTCGCAAAACCAGTGAAAACATATCTACAAACTCTGAAATGGGAATTCTTAACACACCCACTGTATTCTCTAGATATTGCCCTTTCAGATTACCACCTGTTTCTGTCAATGATTTTCATGGTTTGTCAGGGGAGAATCTCACTTCTTATGAAGATTGTAAAAAAGGAATCGATTTATCGATTCATAGATTTTGTCTAAGGACAAAGAAAGAGATGGGTAGTATTTTGAATAATGTATTTTTTCATTTTAATTTAAAATAATTTGTTATAAATAGTTCTGAAAACGCTATGAAAACACTTAATATTTTTAACACATTGAATTTCGGCTTTCACATTGCTTGTCTTATGAAGAAACAGATGCTAGATTTTAAATTAATTTTTCCAAAGTGATTTTTTATTTGATTTTACACAGAATATTGTCAATGTTAGAAAATAAATAAATACAGAGAAAAATAAACAATAGTAAATAAAATATATCAACATTTAAAACATGCTTTTATATTGTAAAAAAACAATCCCTCAATAACACGGGGCATGTGTTTAATGTGTTAATTATATTATATATTTATTTAAATTAAAAAATGGCTCTCTTATGTTAGGTCAGTTGTTTATTTTATTATTAAAATGTGTAGTGAGTTATTATTTATATTTTCCTGGAAATTTTATTACAATTTAATAAAAACCCACTCTTTTTTCATCAGTGCGTAAATTATTAATTCGTAAAGATCAAACATATTTAAAGAAAAAAAAAGGAAAATGTACGGCCATGTTTTGTTCTCGTGTAAGTCAGTAACTAAGTAACTAAGTAAGTAACTAAGTAAGTAACTAAGTAAGTAAGTAAGTAAGTAAGTAAGTAAGTAAGTAAGTAAGGAAGTAAGGAAGTAAGTAAAAAGCGAGTAGGTGGAACACTTTAATTTTTAGGTCAACCATCGTCGAAGCGCTTATCGTTGTCGGAGGGATAGGAGAATTGAAGAAGGTGGTGAAGAGGGAGGGGTTGGGGGAGGGGCGTGATCGTGAGGCAAACTCGGAGCTACGCCAATTAAGGGCGGCACGGAAAGCAAAGTGGGCAAGTCAAAGCACTTGGAGTGAATCCGTGCTCTTGAAGATTTTCTACGTCGTACCTTCGATTTATTTTTACGGTCGCTTATCGCCGACTCACGAGTCCTTCGAATCGTGCTCATCTTAACCAAGCCGGTATTTTAAGCTTGTAGAAATTAATATCGGATAGCAGTAATTTGTGGTAATTAAGTTACACAAAGTGATTAGGTATAAAAAAGGGTACGGTTCGTTGTACAAAGTTTTTTATTTTAATTCGTTTGAGGTTTTTTTTCTCTTCTTTTCTTCTTCTTTTAATAGAATTGATATTATCTATAATTTGTTTGAGGTTTTTCTTTTGTAATCGAATGAAGACAATAGTGAAATTGATATCGCGGTTTGATGGAATAAATATAAGCGTCGTTATGTCAATAACAAAATATAAAAGTGATAAAGTAAAGCTATAAATAACATAGAGTATAGGTTTTAAGAATTTAACAATTAATCCTTTGAGTTCTTAATACTTTGACCTAAAATGTTTTGTAGAAACAGAATAATTTATTATTAACCAGATTCTAACAATAAATTATATTTAATAATTAAAATTTTTGTTTGTGAATATAGTATAATTAATTAATATAAAAATTACATTATTTTATATTAATAATAATAAACACCTATATGTGTCGAACCGCGCTTGTAATTTTTACCAAACGTCCATGGCACTCAAAGGGTTAAAAACAGTCATTCATTCGAAGTAAAATAGGTGTATTTGTTAATCGAGCATATCATAGTTAATCGGTTTATTAATAAATAAAATAATTGCCATATAATAATAATAATAATAATAATAATAATAATAATAATAATAATAATACAAGAATATTGGTAATTGTTTAAAAGTAATAAACGACATTGAACGTAAATTTTTTAGATACAAAATTATGTATTGATTATTGCATTGTTTCAGTTTGACACAAGTTGATTTTGTGAATAGAAAAAAACTAGAATGAAAAAGAAAGAATGTGGAAGAGAGAGAGCGGGAGGGGGGTAGAAAAAAAAAGGTAGAATATGATCGAAACGTGGTATAATGGAAGGTTCGTAAATCGAGAAAAGTTAGTGAGACAGGGTTAACGTTCGTTCGATCGGATACGTCTTGCGTTATATCGTGGCACGGATTAGCGAAGGATGTCGAGAAAGTTTCCACCTTAACGGTAAAGTTAAAGTCAAACTCCTCTCTCTTTCTCTCTCTCTCTCTCTCTCTCTCTCTCTCTCTCTCTCTCTCGGCGTGTTGTTGTTCCGACTTTGTTCCTGTGAGATTTCTTTATCCCGAAGTTTCGCGAAGCAACGCTTTGCTTTCGCTAAAGGATACTTTAGTTTAAACTCCAAAAGGAAACGGCTTGGCTATTTGTATTTACCGACCAATCTACGTCCTCCTGTCGTATCCTTTTCTCTTCAACGAATTGCACTTTTCGTATCTTATCCTTTTACTTCAGTCAACAAAATAGAAATAACTTAATCCTCCATATAACCCAATTAGTTTTTCTTTTCCTTTTTTTTTTTTTTAATACTTCCTTGCAGTTTCGAGATAAATAAATGTTTCGTAGAAAAGGTTAACCTATTTTTTGTTTGTTTAAATGAAATATGTTGCTATATTGAAGATATAGTTGACCATGAAATGACCTAGTGATATCTTTAAGTAAAAAAAAAGGTTTACCGTAATATTTCTCTTTTCAAATCAGATATATTTGTTTGAAATTTTTTTTTAGATAAATATTTGTAATTTTATATCCCAGCATTTATAGTATAAAATAATACAGTATTACATAACTAATAAATATTTGTTCAATGATACAGATAAGATCGACAAAAGGCTGCTATTTGTATGATAGGTATTTTTAAACAGTATAATAATTTGCTAGTATTGGAAACAGTTATATGTATACTAATCGTAAAAAAGAGAAATATTAAATATATCGAACGAGAAAATGTTCATAATATACCAACCATTTATTTTCTAGAAAATATTGACCCGATTAAATAAAAGTATTAAAAAAATACAACATACATATATTAAAAATAAGAGAATGTATATAAGTTACATAGTATTAGAAAAGTTTAAAGAAAGTTATGAATTTAAAAGGATCGTTTTTTTATTCACTTTATACGCATACTAAAATAATCGAAAGTATGCACACGATCCAAGTCGTTATTAATATTCGCATTATTTGATAGGAAGATATAGATGCATGATCGGCCAGTTATACACATGGTAAATATCATTCGAGAGGAAAACACAGCTTATTACGCTCGTAAAATTCATCCGATAACTTCGGATAAGCGTTTATCGCTTTTCACGTTTACTATTACGTTACTCTATTCTCTTCATCGATTTCTCCAAAGCTAGAGGAAAGATAAACGTTTATTCGTTCGTTTGTTTGAATTGTATTCCTTTGACCTAGCATTTATTCGTTATTTAAATTAAAAGAAATTAATTAGTATCTGTAATATGGACCGTTTATTTTGAAAATGATGCAAGTTCATTTTTTGTTGTTTCGAGAAAATTAAAGGTGTTAACATATTAGTCAAATCAAAAATATAAATTAATTATGTCAAGTTTGGTAATGGTTATTTTAAATTATCAATACGTAATTTGATTATTTAAATTGGTTTTAGTTGAATTTAACTAAAATAATGTATATTTGCGGGCTGTAAATGGACTTACACACTGTTTTCATAATTAGTCAATTGTAAATATCATTTAATTTCAATTATGAAAAATATAAATATCACTTAAAATATATTTAGTATTAATCCAATTTTTTTTAATAAATAATAACAAGAAAAATAAAATAGGAATAGTGTCTTGTATTTTGAACGTTAATTATGTATTTTTATAAATTGTTAGACTTAACATAAAATATTAGCGGATGAAAATGTAATTTGAAATCTCGTTTTCCTGTATGTCCATTTATTAACCGAATTCAAATTATTTTTCTTAAATTTTTTTAAGTAAAAATTAAACATTTTTAACCAAGTGACTCTCCACCTTAGTCTTTTGGAAATTACATTTACAACACTTTTATAATCAATCGTTACGCAATTTATTTTATTAGACAATTTTGATTTGAACAAAACATTGATGCTTTTTATGGTATTTAATATTAACTAGTTAAAAATAACAAGTTTACATTAAATAAATCACAAATTATGTGATATCACATTTACAAAAAAAAAATGAACTTTCACTACTTACTAAATAAAGGGTCTAATTATCATGAAATTATAATTATCACTAACAATTAAAATTAAATTCAAATTAATAAAAAAGTTCGTTATGAATAATATATATATATAGTATATCTGTTTTTGATCAAGTAAATGCATAAATCGCGTAGATCGTTCGTTAGACCTCGATTCATCATTTTGATTGAATGAAATTTTCTCTCCAATCGAAAAGGGATTTCTTTCATCTTCTTTTTTCTTTTCTTTTTTCTTCTCCTTTTTCCTTTCATTCTCTCCCTTTCTCTTTCTCTTTTCTCTTATTCCCTCTGGACTTTACATCTCTAGGGATAATATCGATCCTGTCGAAGGAAGCACAACGTTCTCGACTTGACTCGGCTCGACTCGACTCAGAATTCAAAGAGCCGCTTTTAGCGGCGATAAACGCGAGGTATGAATACGAGCCATGAATACGGATTGCAGTCGATAAATCTAAGAAAAGTAAAACGTAAGGTTTCCTCGTAACTTCTTCTTCGTCTCTCTTCTTACCTCTTTTCTCTCTTTCTTTCTTTTGTTTTTTTTCTTTCTTTCTCTTTCTCCGTTTCTTTGGCTCGTACTTACTTTGTAACAAATCGTAAATCCGGTATATGCTTGTACCGTTATGCGTTGCTCGCGGAGCTCGTTTTCTTTCTTGGTACGATGACGACGACGACGACGACGACGACGACGACGACGACGACGACGTCGATGCTTGTTGTGAGAAAGTCCATGGAATGAAATCGTTATCGTCTTCCTTTCCTTTCCTCGGTTGCAAGCGCGCGCCGTGCACCTTCCTTCAAAACCCCATAACGTGTGTCGTCTTATGTTGGTACCGTATATTGGGTCAGGGATAAAGTATTTTCGTATCTTTTTTTTTTTTTTTTTAATTTTAACGCACGATATATATATTTAATGTCTCGTAATATTTCGTATATTATTAAAATACAAATATTTTATTTGAAAATAATTTGTAACTAATTTATAAATCATATTTAATTTATAAATATTTGACGAAAAAAAAATACCTGGTCACTTTGGGGTACGTTTGGAAAGAAAATATTTCTTACGTGATGTGTTTAACACGTTCGCGACTAGTATAAATTTTAGTGTAGCTGTATAGCATTTTTTTTTTAAGCATTCGTTTGCTGACACACATCGTGATTCGGTTGAGTTTCACGCAATGCCCAAATCCGACTGTATACGTATAATATTTTATCCTAAATGTAAATTAATGAAAAAAAAAGTAGAATATTTTTATTTCGTATATTTTTATATTTGTATTACAGTGCTTATTCCATTAAATTCATTTTAAAAATTTCAATTTAAAATTCTATTTAACTCAAAATAAGAAGAACGTCACCCATAACTGGATGATTGGACCCCCTACGAAAGCATACCTACCCGCCACCCAAATACGGATGGTGTGGTTACGAATGTGTTAAACTAGTTGCAATGTTGCTATAACATTCATGTCATTTTGCATCACAATGAAAATGAATGGCTTGCTAGAGCTTCCACGTCCGCAAACGTGTTAACAAATTTATATTTCTTCCTTTCTTGTTTTCTTTTTTTTCTTACATATTTTCTATCCATCCAAAACCTTCTCCAAAAGATTACAAAATTTGTTAGTAATCGATGTTTAATATCTCTTTTTGCATTGAAAACGTGACTCTTAATTTACTTGATCTTGTTGTATTTTTTTCCCCATGATTTCATCGACTTTTCCAACAATTGGTCAATCAAACAACCAAAATTGAAAAAAAAAAAATGTATTTTTGATATTACAATTTTCAAATTGAATACATATGAATCAACTTTGTTGTCATCATTTTCATAAACATTCATACATTTATTTTATGTACCTGAGTTGCATCATTATTTCTTTTTCTTTTTCGGGTAATTAAATTTTCCGATATTTATCGAAATTCTTCTTATTTTCATTTATTATCCGAAATACATTAACTTTGGATGGAATAAACAAATGTCATAAATGGTATTTTTTGTTGTTCTTATAACGATTTATGATACGTTAGCTTTCAAACGCACGTAAGTGTTGTTTCTATATCCGATTAATGTTACAAGATGTATACGATCTTAAAGTCATCTATCATGAAAATACGAAGAAACTTTTTCCCCAACCCAATATATATATATATATATATATATATATATATATATATATATATATATATATGTATATATATATACGTATAAGTATCTATATACATAGGACTTACTTGCTAGTAACGTAGTCGAGTTAACGGAGCGTACTTTTTTACTCTACGAACCACGCCAAGCCGATCGTTATCCGTGCGCGCGTGTGTATGTATACACGTATAAATGTATGTATATCTTTTCGAACTGCAGAGAAAAAGAGAGAAAGGAGAACTTAAAGCTTCGTGAGAACGGAAGGAAAAATGCGTCCGCTTTCTTATTCTTATTCTTTCCTTCTGTTTTGCTCCCTTTATTATTCCCTTTATTTTGTGTATTATTATTTTTTTTATTCTTATTTTGTTTTTTGTTTGTTATTTCTCTTATTATTCGCACTCATAGAAAATCTTATCGCAAATTATTTTACCTCTAAAGGCAATTTTTTCGACCATATAAAGTTAAATCGTTCATTTTAGAATATTATGTATACGTATCGCATATATTTAACACCCGATGTGAGACAGAATAATTTAAAACGCGAATAACTAATATTATGTGCATGTGTTATACATTTTTTTTTTTAATTTAAAGAAAAAAAAAACTAAAAAGAAAAAGAAGTAAAAAAAAAATTTGTCGAAATAAATGTGATCCTTTCGTTCGAATATAAATCGTGCATTAAACGTATTTGGTAAAGTAATAATAATAATAATAATCATTAAATTGGTGAATAAGTATATGCGTATATATTTGGGATTTATTTTAATTTGAAGAAATTTTCGAAAGAGAAGAAATATAAAATAATTAAAATGTTTGTTCGGATATTATAAATCTTATTAAACGTAGAATAATTTCATCGCGAATGAGTATATTTATGCAAATCGCAATTTAAATAAAGTTTTTATTAAATAAAAATGCAAATACACATAAATATTCTTTTACACCAGCATGAGATTAAACGGTGTTTATAGTTTTGATTGAAAAATTTGTCACAAGAAAATCAATATACGTGCGTGTGTGTTGAACTATTTTGAACCTAACGTAGAAACACTTTTTTTTTTTTTTGAACTTTTTAACCTACTTCTGCACCACACAACACACATACCAAAACATATTTTTAAAACGACGTTGAAGTATGAATAAAATGAAAGATAAATGAATGAACGAGCGTGAAGAAAGGAATTGTTAAAACTGATGGAAATATTGTTGGAATGAACAGAAAAAAAAAATAGAAAAAAATGAAGGTTTAGAATATTATAAAAAAAAAAGAAAAATCAATTGAAATCAACCTTGCTTTCTTGGTGATCATAGACTGGCATAAACAACTATTATTACTACTTCTATATTATTACTATTATATATACAGCAATGTTTCACATAACGGATATGGTAATATATTACGTGTTATACGTGAGTCTACTGTATTTCTTTTATATATATATTAATAGAATAACAATCTATGTATTGATTTGAAAAAAAAATACGAAAATTAGCTAAGATTAAATTCGTGAAGAGAAAATATTTTTTTTAACTTTATCCTAAGTATGATAAAATAAAATTTTTGTTAGACAAAAAAATAATGCGTTAATTTTTCGTTTTATTCTCTCTGTCTTGATTTGCGACTAATGTAAGTCTTGTGTATCGTAAATAGTAGAATAGACAGTAGTAACCCTGAATAACGTACGAAACGAGCACCCGTTACATGTGTGTGTGTGTGTGCGCGCGCGCAGTCGCCGGTGGAAAAAGCATCGCAATCAAATCTATTACACGAAGAGTCGTTGTACATTCTCTCTGTGCACGTACTGGAATCCTACGTGATCGTCCTCAGCGCGTGTGCCTCTTTTCCACTCACGCACATATATATATATATAGACGTTGACATACTTACACTGAAATACACATACACACATTTAAACGCAAATGGGAGGCAACTTTATCGTCGCGAGAGAATAAAATTGACTCTCCTCTCTCGGAACATTCAATTATCATATCAATTTTAACGCTTGCTCGTTAAATTCATGCGACAGAGTGTATATATATATATATATATATATATATATATGCTCACGAATAAACGTGTGTGTGTATGCTTGTGCATGTGTTCTTCGTGTTTCTCCTTCCTCTTTCACCGACAATTTTTTATATAAATATTCTTTCTTTCCCTCTCTCTCCCTTTTTTTCTTCATTTTTATTTCTCTTTTTTCATCCACGTCCTCTTATCGACTAGGCACATAGTCGCATTAGTTTACTTTTTCCTTTCTACTTTTTTTTTTTATTTTTTATTTTCATTTTCATTTTTTTTATTCTATTTTCCTTTCCTCCGACATTTCGTTCGTATAGTTATACCTAACAACGTAATATCGTTGAGAACGATTTCTCGATTAAAGCGAAACGTTCGTTGGTAATGGTTCAACCCCCCGCCCACGCCCCCGCTTCTCCCCAACTTCCCTTGCGTTCGATTTTCCTCCTTTTACCTCTCGATGCTGGAAAAGACGTATTGTGTCGTAGTTACCGATTTCGTTTTCTGCCTCATGGAATTTCTATTCTTCGGTAAGAGTCGAAAATTGAGAGATAAGAGAATTTGTGATACAATTCTTTTCTTTCTCTCTCTCTCTCTTTTTCTCTTTTTTTTGATTGTTAATTTTATTCGTTTTTGTTACAATTTCAAAGACCTTTCGATTAATTTTATTATAGTAATAAGTATTGTGTTATTATTAAATTATTAAGATTTTGGTAATATTTGGAATGATCGATAAAAACTACAGTTAATTTAATAAGTTGTTTATTATAATTAATTACATTTTAGCCTGTCATATGAGCTGCTTGTTAGAAACCAGTAGCACGAGTATGACAGTCTCACTCATGCCGCGTGTTTATCTATAATACGACTCTCACGCAAGTATTATGATAGTCATATATGTGTCAGTCGACACCTAAACTTTCTATAGTCTCTACATCTTGATGATATATTTGCAATTTAAATGTATCATAATATTCTAACATTAATATTAATAATTGTATTATTTTTTATTTATCCAAAATGAATGATAATAAAGTTTTCCGATATAGTAATTAGTTAGCCCTTTGACGTTCAATTTGAAATCGATAAGGTATGACAAAAACTATTTTTTTCTTTTTTTTAATTATTTGATTTTTGAGGAGTTCGATCAAAATTTGAATCGTTTATTTGGTAAATTGTGAAAGTTCATTTTTTTTTAAATGTGATATCACATAATTTGTGATTAACTTAGTGTAAACTTTTTATTTATAACTTGTTAATATTTAATATATTAAAAAAAACACCAATGATTTGTTTACATCAAAATTGACTAATAAAAAAAATTACGCAACGTTTAATTTTAAAAGTGTTGTAAATTCAATTACCATAAGACTTAGGTGGCAAGGTCACGCGGTTAAAATTGTTTAATTTGTACTTTAAAAAATGTAATGAAAATAACTTAAATTAGGTTAATGAATGGACATACAGGAAAATCTTTAAACGAGATTTCAAATTACATTTTCATCCGCTAATATTTTATGTTACGTTTAACAATATATAAAAATATAATTTACGTTCAAAATACAAGATACTATTCCTATTTTATATTTCTAGTTATTATTTATAAAAAAAAAAATTGGATTAATACTAAATTTATTTTATATATATATATATATATATATATATATATATATATAAGTGATATTTATATTTTTCATAATTGAAATTCAATAATATTTTCACAATTGACTAATTATGAAAACAGTGTGTTAGGCCATTTACAGCCCGCAAATATACATTATTTTAGTTAAATTCGTCTTATATTAATTTATATAATCAAATTACGTATTGATAATTTAAAATAACCATTACCAAACTTGACATAATTAATTTATATTTTTGATTTGACTAATATGTTAAAACCTTTAATTTTCTCGAAATAACAAAAAAAAATGACTTACACCACTTTCAAAATAAACTGTTTCCATTTTGTACTTACAATTAGAGAACAATATTATTATATTTTATAACAAATCTTCCTGAAACCAAAAAAAAAACTAAGAATCATTAGCAATGGGGCATTTATGCCAAGTGGGTTAGTAAGAAAAAGAGATAGAGAGAAAGAAATGATAGATATAAACAAAAAATGATCTGAAGCTTGAAGTAAAATTACGTACGCGTAAGATGATTACAAGAACGATGTATCGCGTTTCGCTTGACGGCAAATCGTTGATTACGGACGCGGAAACGACGAACGAAGGACGAAAAGCCGAGACGTGGAGATATATCAAACCCTATTTGCGGTTCGCAATCGGATCATTGTATTCGATTACCTCTACCACCATCGTGAGAAACTTACTTCGTTATTATTTATTAATATTTTATTTATTTATTTATTTTTTTTTTAACTTCTTTTTCTCCTTTCTTTTTTGGTTTTATTTTTTTAACACGTAGTATTATGAACTTTTGTTGTAATTTTTATTAATAATAGTTTTATTAATTATTGATCACATTCGATTACGCATCACCGTGAAAATCGTTAATAATGATATTTTTTTTTTATCAATACAATTTATTTTTTACACATTTATTTAAATCTGCGTAGTAGTGCGACCTTTTATTACTCTCACAGTTATCGTGATTGATTTAATATTTTAAAAGATTATTTTATTTTGTGACGTATGTGTATCTTTTTATTTTTGTTTTTTCTTTTTAGTTACTTTTATTTTTATTTTTTTTTTTGTTATAATATTATCATAGCGATCATCGATCACTATTAAAATGTATTACGAACTTGTATAATTTTACATTTATATTATTATTAACACGAGTTTCGTGTGTCTTTTTTTTTTAGAAAATTGCGAAACGTATCAAGATTGTTAATTATTCAATTAGTTTTAACAGACACGTGTAATGATTTTTGGAGGTGAACGTGCTCCTGACCCATATTATCTACCACCTAATCTATCGACTGCAAAATAGGTCCAAAAATTAAATAAATTTTCATTTCAAACGATAAAAAAAAATATATTCTCTCCTATGCATGTTATTCTCGTTGAAGGGAAAAAAATGGAAATAAAAAAATTACTTCTTTTATAGAAGCCCGTAATAATATTGATAAAAGTCATCGAATAAACGAGTAATAACATGAGAGCTTTACGTTATCATTGCAAAAGATAATTTTAGAATTAAACGATTTTATACTGGTTTTTTTTTAAATTTCGTTTCGTCGATAAGAACCGCTGAACAAAACGTGTGCAACGTTTCTTGTCTTTTTTTTCTCTTCTTCTTCTTCTTTTGTATCTCGAACAAAAGTTTTGATCGATTGAATTGAGCTAAGTTATTTCAAAACCAATTTTTAATTTAGTGATTTTAATTGAATTTCAAATTTTTAGATTGTTTGAGTTAAAATTTATTGAATATATATTCAAAAGTAATTGAATTATTCAATTAAATTTAAAAATTTATTCCGATACATTTAAAGTAATAAAATTTATAAGTTTAACTCGTAATTTATTTTATTTATATACAATTATAATAATTTTATATTTATCTTATAAAATTATTAACCTATATATAATATAATTTTTGTTATTATAATTATTACAGTTATTAAACCATAGAGTTAAATAAATCTTTAGAAATAAAATATTTATTATGCTACTCACTATTATTACGAAACAACCACAAAAAAATTTACTAAATTAAAAAGATTAAATAGATAACGATAATGTATTTATTCATTTTCCAAGTAACAAATAGAATTAGAGATTTACAATCTTTTGATAACAATTTTTAAGTTATCCTAACACATAAATGAAAAATCCTCTCAAATATTTATAAAATAAATAATTGTTTATACGTAATATTATCATAAGTGTTATAAAACATTTAAAAAATATAATAACCATAGTGAATAACATTAATCGTAATAAATTTCAAAACGATAAGTAAAATTATTCCAAAACGAAAAGATTAAAAGAAATGAGTATTAAAAAAAAAGAAAGAAAAATGACAAAGAGTCGTTGATCGAGGAAGGAATCAACGGAGAATCAACGAGAGAAGAAGAAGAAGGCTCGTGGCCTTTATGTAATGACTCGGTGCTTTAAAAATAGAACGGCACGATAATACGGCCGCGGTACGGCACAACGGGTTCGTCGTGGTGGTCATATTGCAAGCGAGTAGGATAATTGAAAATCGTTCGTCGGCATTTGCTCGACACGTCATGAATATCGAATTCCGTTGCGCGAGTACTACTACTATTACTATTACTATTACCTGTTACACCATTACCTATACCCAAGTGTTGGATGGGTAGTATAAGGTGGTTGGTGGGTTGTGATGGAAGGGCTGGAAAAGGGATTATATATATATGTACTATAGTAAAGCGTAGAAACAGTTACGATTAACGATGCATCCGTGTATCGATATGGTAAAATAACGAGAAAACCTACATCATCGAACTAGTATACCTAAAAATGATTTTCTTTCCTTTTATTTTCTTTTTGTACTTATCATCATTGAAATCTGTTACTTATTCGTAAACTTATCGCATTACTTATTGCAGGACAAGTTTTCTAAATGGATATGTAACGTAGATTATACTTGTACTTACACATGTCTAACCGATATACATAGATTTCAAATGCGATAGTAATAATGGGTGTTAAGGTTCTCTTGGATTAAACGAGAAAATGATTAAGAGAGAAAGAGAATGGGAGAAAGAGAGAGAAAAGCATAGGTTAATATTTTATGCTCGGATTTATTTTATCGCCGGTATTCAGCCAACGTGGAATTTATTCGCTTGGATGTATGTGTATATATATAATATATAATATATAATATATATATGTGTGTGTATATATATATATATATATGAATATATGTAAGTATGTGAAGTAGTACACGAGTACGTATATAAGGTAATTCTGGCATTTGCATTAATGAAATGAAATACATATGTATTACAAGAGAGAAACTCATGGTATCATAAGGTAGAATCATTCGTATAGGACGAAATGGGAAACGTTTATATTTTTACGTATAAATAATTTATTTCACATACGCTGTGTCACTAAATGGTATTGTTAAGCCGACTATCAAGGTTTCCTTTTTTCTTTTTTTGAAAAAGTAATGTAACTAATTTTATATATTTTAGAATTGAATTGATATATTTAGTATTTAAATAACTTCTAATGATAAAGACCTACTCAACTACTATTGATCGAATTGCTTATGTAAATACTATGCATATATTCCATTTATTCTTATGCATTTTACTTTATTATTTTATTTGGAATTATCTACACTATTTTTAGTATTATATTTCATCGTTATTATGTTATATTATTTGTATTATATTTAATTATAACTATTTAATATGATAATTTAATTTAAATTTGTCTACAATTAATTTCATAAAAAGAGGGCTTAAGCTCTTAAATAAGTAAATAAATAAATAATATTATTATTAGATATATAATTCATTGTATTAAAATCGAGAGATGAATTATTTGTTCAGTATATTTATTAAAATAATTCATAAAAGTTCAGTAGTAGTCATAATAAAAAGTAAATATATATATTGGTAAATAAAAGTAATAATTGGATATATTTTTTCATTCTAAATTAAACGATATGATTTAGTCTGTATATATTTAAAAAAATAATTGACACAAGTTTAGTAGTCATATAGTAGTGGTAGTAGTCACATCGGTTAGTAGTTAGTAGTTAGTTTTCATCGATCGATGGCGAAGTAAGCGGTCGAATTACTATCATCTTTAAAGACAAATATTTTGTTAGGGAAGAGAAATCGTAGAGTTTCGTAGGGAAGGCTTCGCTTTGAAACGACGCGGCTCTTTTGACGCTAACGAAGTTAAATATGTAATGTGTACGTTATATCTACTCTAACGGCGAGGGAGAGAGAGAGAGAGAGAGAGAGAGAGAGAGAGAGAGAGAGAGAGAGAGAGTTTCTAACCCTTTCCACAAGCTCTCGCTTTTATTTTACTCTATCAAAGCAAAGGAATTTATTCTCGTTACGTTAGGTTGCTGTTTGTGCGACTAAAGAATATCTCGCTACAACTAAAAACGATTAATAATATATATATTTTTTTTTTTTTGATACCTAAAGTTTCATTATATTTTATTTTTAAGGTATACTCCAATAATCGTTTTACCATTTCTAATATATTAAACAATTTTTATTTTATTAGAAAGGTGCATTGTGTGTATGTAAATATAAATGGTTATGACATCAATTTTAGCATTAATATATATATATATATATATATATATATATATATATATATATATATATATATATATTTTAAATACAAGCTTGTATATATAAGATATAATAGTATTGTTGTTTTTCGTTTAAATATTATCTCGTAGATATATAATTTTTTTATATTATCGTGTATGTATAAATATATTTTTTAACCCTTTTTGGCCGTCAGGTTTTTATATTAATGATTTTCACTAATTGTAAATTATAAGCGGTTTTGTGGTAAATATTCAAAAAAATTGTTTAATATTATAAGAATAATTTATTATTTATTAGAAAAGATTTTTTTTTTTTTAAGGAGTACTAAAAATATATGAAATTATTAATTATTTAAATATACATAAAATATTTTTATTTGTAAGTCATTTCCCACGTGACTTGCAACTGATAAGGGTTAAAATATTATTTTGTCCATGTATGTATCTTATCATATTATTTTTGTGTGTGCGTAAAATATTATATATTTCTATATATTTTTATTTTTATTTGTTTTTTTTTTTTTTTTTTTTTTAAGTAGTAAAGAGATATATTCAAATTTTCTTTATTTAAATCTATTACCTCACAGAGAGACGCATAAAAAAGCTTTCAAAGGTAACGAAATATACATTTATAATATACATTGGCATATACACATTGACTCAATGTTACCATATATTTACGCTTACTTGTCTCTTGCGTAACTCGATATAATCCTTCGATATTACGTAGTCCTTCGTCTTCCTCATCCTTGACGTTTTCCACGTCGTTCAAGTCGCATAACTCTTGGATAAAAGAAAAGAATAAGAATAAGAAAGATAGAGAGACCGGTTTGAACAATGCAAGGCTCACACAGAAAGACCATAAAGTAAGTACCCTACTCGGTAATATTCTTCAGAAGGACAAGAGTAAGACTTCTCTGTACGCGTGGTTGTAATTATGCGACGATTAGAAAGCAAGGACACGAATGACGACGTCGGGAAGAAAGATGATTTGTCAAATTGTCTTTTACAAAGTGTGAATTCTTATCATTTTTCACAATTAAAATGATAAGATTATTCTAATCTGTTGTATTATTTTTTCTTCTACTCGCCAAGGTCACGCGCAGAACATTACGATTACGTATTTTTATCGATATTTATTTATTCGATATTTTCTACACATCTGATTGTCAATAATTATTTTAAATTAAAATTGTTTTTAATAATAATAATTTTTATACTAACCTTTTATATAGATATTTTGTTTTATTTTATTGACTATAACATTTTTTCGGATATTATATTGAATTTTAAAAATGTAAATTTAATTTTGCCAATATCTTTTTTATTACAAATATAAAATATAAAAATAAAATTGTTAAAAAAAAATTAATAAAATATTGATCACAATATCATATTTTCATAATATAATAATAATAATATATGATTTATTTAAAAATATTCTTTAAAAATTGTAACCTTATAATTAGAAATAAATTTAAAAAAAAAGATATCAACCGACTAACTACAGTCGTATGATTCATTCAAAAGAATAAGAAGAATATGAATAATAATAAGTTCGAAATTTTCAGACGACATTTCTTGTGAAATTTTGAAGTACTTTTTAGTAGTTTTCATGTAATAGATTCGATTCATAAGTCGTTTTTCTTAGCAAAATGTTGCCGCCACGCTGTTGAGAAAAGAAAATAGCGGGATCCTTCTCTCGCGGTAGTCTAATTAAATTGAATCACGGAATATACCTCGGGCAGGAAATACCCAATGAAGACGTACATTAACAAATTAAAGTGCCTTAGTTCGAGGGATTCTTGGACATTTGCCAGTCCTCCTCATTTTCCCCTTTCCAACACTCCACCACTCCCCCATTTTTACTCACCCTTCGTTTTTCTCTTTTTTTTCTCTTCCCTTTCTCTTTCTTCTTTTCCCCTTCCGTTTAAAAGACCGATTCGTTAGTTCTTCTCAAGAAATCGTTTTCATTACTCTTCTTTCCCGCGCTTTAACTAAATCCTATCTACATTTTTCTTTTTTTTTTTTTTTTATTATACTTCTATCGTTGATTTTGGTAAACTTTTCAATCTTTTTTATCCTATCGGTGTTTAAAAGTATATAGATTCAAGTATAGAATATTCTTCTATTACGGATTATCGATTTCATATATGAATATATATAATATACGTGAATATAATAAACGTGTATGTAGATGTGCGTATGCGCCTCGTGTGTGTATATTATATGTTAAAATATTACCTACTGAAACGATAAACTCCTGAGACGATAAAAATCCGTTTTCTTCAGCTTATATACGAAGCTCGTGCGAGCGTCACATTCCCTCACACCCTTTTTCTTCTTCTTCTTCTTCTTCTTCTTCTTCTTCTTCTTCTTCTTCTTCTTCTTCTTCTTCTTCTTCTTCTTACTCACCCTCTTATCATTCTTCCCTTACGGTCACAGCGCGTTTGATAACACGGCGCTTACATTGCGCGATATACAGCTCGACCCGTAGTGGAACGATCGATTTGACAAGTGCGAGACCGATGACGTAGGTATTACCCACGTCACAAACCAAAGAGCCACGTTTTTTACTCAAAAGTAAATCTTCTTTTTTTACGTCAAAGATTCGATTAAAATATATCTTATTTAACCTTTTAAACACTACGCGCTACTATAATGGCTTTCACAGATGCCATCTTCCAGTACGACGCGCTACTATAGTCATTTTCGCGAATGTCATCTTCCAATACGACGCGTCACTATAGTGGCTTTCGCAGATAACATCTTCTAAAATATATTATATTAGGTCTTGGAATTAATTCGTAGCGTTTTACGAAAAATGACGTAAATATTACACTATTTTGTTTTTAACTTCAGAAATAAATTTATTGTAATTCAGCACTTATTAGGTGTGTTTTTTACGACGCATCTCATTTTTAATTGTTAATGACAACAAGTTGTAATTATTTAAATATAACGAAATTCGCGCTAAATAAAATGTTTTATGGGGATTTTTATTCCATTATTTTAATATGGATAAAAGTGCTGCGGAAAGTCATGGGATTTTCATGGTGACCATGCTTTGACTAAGCAAACTTGTTGGAAGTGGTTTGCGCACGTTTTAAAAGTGGTAAAACGTAATATTCAGAAGCCAAGCTTTTCCTTTGTATTTGGTGGGATTAACAGGGTTTAGATAATTATAAACTATTAAAACAAAATAAAACTATTACTGGGAATCGTTACCGATTACAACTGATGCGCTTGAATCGTGCATTGAAAGAAAAACAACTGGAATGGAGCGAAAGGCACGACAAAGTTATTTTACTGCATGACAATGCTCGACCGCACGTCGTAAAACCAGTGAAAACATATTTACTAACATTGAAATGGGAATTCTTAACACACCCACTGTATTCTCTAGATATTGCCCTTTCAGATTACCACCTGTTACTGTCAATGGTTCATGGTTTGTCAGGGGAGAATTTCACTTATTATGAAGATTGTAAAAAAAGGATCGATTTATAGATTGCTTCCAAGGACAAAGCGTTCTTTAGACCGCTATCGTCTTCTACCTGAAAAATGGGAAAAAGTAATAGCAAGAGATGGGCAGTATTTTTAATAATAAATTTTTTTATTTTCATTGAAAATAATTTTTCATAAGTGGCTTGAAAAACGTTACAAATTCATTTCAACACCTAATAATTAATTTTATTATTGATTATTAAAGTATATATGTATGTATCATCTCTTTGAGAAAAATTATATTATTTAGTCATAAAAAACTTCATTTAAATGTACTCGTGTAGAAAACAGGCATTGTTCGTCACACATCGTAGTTTTATCGTTTAAATGTAGTTCTCGCTTAAACCTGCCATACAGACAAACAGTCCTGCGCGACATTTAGCCGTGCCTAAGAGGTTCAACATTACACCTATTGATACTTCCTGTATATTAATTCATCACCGGTGAAGGTCAAACGACCGCATTAAATAAAAAACAAAAACATAATATTATATATACACGTAATTATGAGAATGATCAAAGTCATATATCTCTTGTCTCGAAATATTTAATATTAGATTTACGGATATTTTGTTCACTATTTTTCTGTCCATTCTGACAAATACCGATTCAATTTTTCGTCTCTAGGGATAAAACATTTTTTTAAAATGCCATATACAAATTGTTATCACACTATGATAAGAAATTATAAATAATGATAATTGATAAATATTAGTTAATTAAAGAGATATGAAAATTTATTACTTTTGTTTTATTCTAAAAATTGACATATATATAGCTTTTATCTTATTTATTTAAGGTTTTGTAAAATGTTTTTTTTTTTTTACTTTTGTTATATATGTTAAAAAGAGTTTAAAATAAAAACATACTTTTTTAAACTAATTGTAAGGTAAAATAAAAAACGTAGGTTTACTTTAAGACAGATCGATAATTTTCTCGTTTGAAAATGAATAACAAATACAATGTAGGAAATTACCAATTGTAACACGAGAAATCTTGTTGCTGGTCTTTTATGTTTCATCAGCATTGAAACGTGAGAAATCTCATAAGCGGTCATTTGAGCGTTAAAATATATTATGAGAATTTAAACGATTGGATAGCAAATGATATATATTTTTTTTATTTAGAAATTAATAATGTACATTTTATACGTTTTCAGCGCATTTTTGTCTTTTTTCTAACAAATTACAAGACGCGGCAATCATTTGATCACGCGTGTTAGATTTAGTGTTAAATGTAACAATATACTTCATATTCATTTAATAATATTTAAAATTTATTCTAATATTTAATACATATATGTTTATTATCATTTAATCAAGTATGCAACAATGCAAGTAACCATCCCATACGAATTCCCAATTGTTAGTTAAGTTAACTGAACCCAAATACATATTCTATTATTTTATATATTATAATGTATAAAATTTATTTGCATTTATTATAATATATATATGTATATATATGGGAATGGGGAAAATAGCGTGAGTGATAGGAAAATGCACTTGAAATGCACTGAAATGCTCTCAAAATGTTATAATACATAATATCCACACAAACTTTATCATTGAATAAATATTAGCAAAATATATCTAATAAACGAAGGATCCTACTTTTTTTTCTTTTCTTTTTTTATGATAAAATTATACATTTCTTTTTTTTCTGAGTATAGTACAAAGAAAGATAAATAATTGTTGAAAGATCTTACCTGACGATCAACAACACGGAAAAGGTTGGAAATCTTTTCCCTTCTTTTTTATCTTTTCTATTTTTTTTTCTCTATTCTTTTTTTCCCTTCTTTCTTTCTTTTCCTTTTTCTTTTGACATTTCCTATCTATATCTCGATCTCACTTAAAGTGGATCCTCGGTAGTATCGGTGAAATCGTTGGACAAATGGGTGCCCGGAGGAAAAAGCGAATCGATCCACCGTCTTTCTCGGTATGTGTACTAGGAAGAAGTGGGAAGAACTTGGGGAATGAGGAAAGAAGGAAGAAGAAGAAGAAGAAGAAGAAGAAATAAGAGAAAGAGAGAAAGGTGAAGGGTGGGAGAGAGGGAAAGGGGGCCAGCAATGGGTTTCGTTTAGAAACGGGTCAGGGCTTGGATCGTACGACGAAGACGACGACAACTGTGACGACAACGACAACGACAACGACTACAAATACAACGACTACAACTACAACTACAACTGACTACGACAAAGAGACATAGAGATCGAGGTCACCAACTAAAGTACCACCACACCAAGTCTTACTCCTGTCCCTAGAGCGCGAAGCATATAAACGCGAGAACGAACGCTTGTTCGGCGTTAATCTTCCTGTCTTTTCCTTAAACCGTATATGTGGATGTATATGTATATGTATATGTATATGTATATGTATATGTATATGTATATGTATATGTACATTCGCGACATTTTCATATTTTTCATCGTTGTGTCGTGTTTCTTATATATATGTAGGGAAGTGAAAAGTAACGGAGCCCTTTATCTCATATACCTTTAACGAATATGTATTACATATGTTATGTATATGTATATGTAACTATATGTATGTATATATAGATTCTCGTTAAACAAATTTCAATATATTTTAATTAATTAATTCGCATAAAAGTACTTGTTTATATTTTTATATTTTTTATATTTATTATATATTCTTTTTTTAAATTATTTTATTTTATATTTATATTTTTTATCTTACGTTATAATATTTTTTTGTTTTTTTTCCTAAATTTTCTTTCTTTCGTTTTGTGTATAGTATAATTTATATTTTTCTTTTTATTAATTCTCAAAGAAAATGTATTACGACAAAAGATGTGTATGATGTGAGATGTGTAAGATGTCTTATTTTGTCAATATTAATTTATTAATTATTTTTTATTATTAATTATAGTGTATTCCTTAATTTATTCGTTTTAACATTGTTAAGAAATTGATTTAAAAGAAATTCTCTCTCACGATCAAAGAAAAGATCTATAAGCGTTTCGAGATCGTCAAGTTCAAGGTTGTATACATGGAAGTATACATACATGTATATATATATTATTTATATATATGAACCTGTATATTCTAGACGATGATTTCACTCTCCGACGAAGAAGAAGAAGAAGGAGAATAAATCCTTCTTCTCCGTTCCGAAGAGTCCTAAAGGATCTTGTTCGAGGGCAAGTCTCTTATTTTCTTTTGAATCTTTTTTTATGTTTTTTTTTCTTTTCTTTAAATTTCTTGTTTTCTTTTTTTTCTTTGAGCCTTAAATAAAACGCTTATTCGTGGCTTCCCTTTTCACAAGCGCCGCTTACATACACACGCATGCACATACATACGTACATATGCACGCACGCACCCACGTATTTATGCACGCACGTTCGTTTTCGTTCGTTCGTTATTCCAAACCAACCTTTTGATCTTTACACCTTACATCTCGACCACTATTCAGTTGACCTGCATTTCTCTCTCTCTTTTTCTTTTTCTTTTCTTATTATTTTTCTTTCTTCTTTAATTCTACTATAATGCAAGTAAGTAAGAAAGACCTTTGACTTTTGATTCTATCTTTTGAGATTTTCCGCGCTTACGTGAGATATCCCAAGGTGATACGTTTGCGTGGGTGGTTTAAAGGGCGACAAATCGAAGAGAGATTACACAAATTTCTTTTTGCTTTTTTTCTTGTGTTTTATATTTTTTTCTTTTTACACTAAACCTACCCACGCACGGTCAAACGATCGAGTCCTGTAATTTGTCAGAAATATCAGGTTTAAAGTGCATAATTGTACGTTAAGTAAATTGTACATTATTCGTTTCTAAATAAAACATTATATTTTCTTTACTATACAATTAATTAAAATCTCATTCTACATTAACCGTTTGACTGCTAACATATTTTTCCGGATATATGCCAAAACAGCGGCACTAATTGTGCATGTATGGGAAAAAATGTAAAACACTTTATGATATACAATAATATTACAACAAATTATATACAATTAATGCATATTAAGCATTTATTATGCTTAGTTAGTATATTTGATTCTTTTTAAATGATCAAAATCTTTTAAACAATTTTTTAATCTTTTACGTAAGTAAAAAATCTCGTCGATCATTCAAACATTGAATCTAAGTATTTATTTTTTCCTTTATTACTCCTCATTTATTCGTTTGAATGATATTTTGTAAAATATTTAATAGTTAGTATATCCTCTTTAATGATTCTACCTACACATTTGTTTACAGTAAGTTTAAATCCTATTACCGCTCGCGAAACAATTATTATCATGATAAATGTACAAATGAGTAACGAATTTTCATATTATAAATTAAATTTCAGTTGTAGTTGTAGGGAAATGCAAAAAAAATCTTATTATTTTATCATCATTTATTGCATATATTTTAAATTAGAAGATAATCTTTTTATCACGATTGAAAAATTAAAAATTTGTCTTGTAGAAAAAAGGTATTTATTCGAAAAAATAATAATATAATGTCAATGTTTTATTAATACTGTTTACTTATATATTACCTACTAATATTTCATTTTAAAAAGAAACTCTAATCGTTTATTTAAACGAATCATATTGAAAATATTTACGCAAATTTTGATGCGACAAAAACAACACGTTTTTCTTTTATATTGTCAATAATAATATATATAATTTACTATATTAAATATAATAATAAATATATTAATATTTATTTATTTTATTTATAGTGTAAATAAAATAAATATAATAGAAATAAAATGAATATATAAGTAAAAGTAATATAAATAAAATAAATAAAAATTGAAGATAAACTGTACGTGCGATATCACCATCTTTCTATTTTTCTGTCATACATACTTGATCATATTTGATTTCTTTTTGGCAGAGAAGAAGAAGAAACTAGTCCGAAACGAAATGAAACGAAAGGGAACAGAATAAAATCGTAAAGTTTCTGGTTTCGTGTTTACGGTGGGATCTTTGTGGCACGAGACGAGCATAGAAACCTTTTGCTTTACGATTCCTTCTCGAATAACTTCTCTTTCCTCTTCTTCTTCTTCTTCTTCTTCTTCTTCTTCTTCTTCTTCTTCTTCTCCTTCTCCTTCTCTTTCTGCCTTACCTTTTCCTACTATTTTCCTTTTCCCTTGTTGCACCTTTATTCCTCTTGGTTGTTCCTGTTCACCGGCCGCGACAAATTTACGCGGAAATCGCGTATAAATGGTTCCTCCCCCTGCATAACCCTAGAAATACTTGAGAAAATTTATTTCCACCTTCGTCTCTTACGTTAGTGAATTTATATTTTATTCTTGATCTTCTGCCAGGGTACACAGGGAGTCTTGCGAATTTATTAACAAAATATGTTTTATCTTGCCGCGTTGTTGCTTCGTTGCTCGAGGCAACGTTAACCCTTTCGCTACGGTGGGCCTCGCCGCGAAGTACCTCGTCTAGAACGGAGCGCCGTACCGAAAGTGGGAACATTAAGCGCGCGCAGTCTTTAGCATTCGGAGCCTATTGTCTCAAAAACGACTTTGTGACATTACTTTTAGAACCAAAATGATTTTTGTTCATAATTATGTGACTATAGTCTATGACTATAGTCACCCGTCGCGTATAGGTGGCATCGTGTGACGGGTGACTATAGTCACCCGTCGTGTGCGGGTGTCGTTTTGTGGCGGGTGACTATAGTCACCCGTAGTAGTGAAAGGGTTAAAACGCGTGAAACCGTAAGGGATACTTTCGAAAATATTTGACGTACTTTAAAAACTTCTTTCTCGTTTCATTTTCTCTCTCTCTCTCTCTCTCTCTCTCTCTGTCTCCTCTCATTCTATATATTTCTTCTTCTTCTTCGTCAAATAAACTCACTGTAAGCAATTTAACGAAACTTAAACATTGTTTCATTCGTGAAGAAAAAAACTTCAAAAAAATATTCTCGCAAATTGTCAATGTCAACAAAAATTGCGACGAACGAAATTTCATCATTTCGCAAAGGTATTTTATGCAAATTGTAATTTTGGTTAAAGAAATTAAAATAGAAAAGAAATATAAGAGGCAAAATTTCCTACATACGTTTAAATGTGCAGAGTCGACAATCGAAAAATAAATTATTAAGAAAGAGAAAGAGAGAGAGAGCGAGAAATTACTGAGGGTACACGGACGATTCGTATGCACACGCGTGCGCATTGCTCGTTAACAAAATAAAGAGAGAAAAAGGGAAAGAAAAGAATAAAGAAAGAAAGAAAGAAAGAAAGAAAGAAACAGAAAGAGAAGGAATGCATGTAGAACACATATAATACATACTCGTCTCGTAGATAATGCTCTGCGTATATAGGCGTATACTCACGAGGCACGTGACATATTCTCTCTTTCTCACCACACACACACACTCTTTCTCTTTCTCTTTTTCCTGTCGAGACCCTCCAAGCAGTGTCTCTTATTTTAATCGGCAGAATGCATGGTGCATATACACATCACCTATGAAGAAAAGAAGAAGAGTGCGTCGAAGAAAAAGAAAGAAAAAGAAAAATATATATATATGAAGAGATGTGAGTTATGTGAAGAGTGAGAGTATATAGCATGTGTAGCACTTTGTGGGTATTATCGATCCTCGGTGTATCACGACATGCTTCGTCAGACGCTATCTCGTGTTCGCTCGCACGTGTCTCTCCTACCGTTGTTCTTCTCCTCCTCTCCCCCCACATCCCTGTTCTTTACCTACCCTTTCCTAACTCCTTCCCTGGTTGTTTCCCCCCTCACCTTTTCACCCTATCTCTTTTCTTTTTCTTTTTACTCTTTCTTTTTTTTCCCTCCGACACACTTATATACACACATCATCGTATCACTGTCCTCTCTCTGTCTCTCTGCTGTTACTGTTACTGCTTGTCTTCTTTACAACACTATTTCTATCTCTCTTTCTCTTTGTTTTGCATGCATACGCATAAAATACACATATACACTGGCGCACGCCCGAGTATTATAGATGTTAAAAAAAAAAGAAAACCATTGAATATTTATATGATATATGTATATATATTAGGGTACTCCGGCCCGGCCATGCGTTGCTGTGTTTTTTTTTATAAAACGTTGATTTAATACAATTTTAAACTATTTAATGTAGTCAAATCAATATTCACTAATAATTTCTGGTAATTCAAATTCGGCATAAAACAACATTACTATTTTTAATATATATAATATATAAATAACAATATGCGAAATAATTCTACGATTAGAATGGAATACATAAAATAATAATACACGAGAAAAAATATAATAAGCAAGGTTAGTTATGCCATATGTAAATCTAAAAAAAGACGTATGACAAATATGTCGTAACAATTGAATTTTGATACAACGCTGTCTATTGAAAACTTAGAATACTTACAGACCTATATAACCTTTAAAGAATAAATTCTTTAGTTAGTAATAAAAAATAAAAATAATCGCGATAAAATTTAAAAAAATCATACAAATTAAAAAATATTTCATTAAGATAGTTTCAGTAGTTTCGAAGTTCATTGGAAACCAACACATGTGTGACACTGAATTTTTACATACACAGATATATAGGATATACTGTACTGATGTGAATAATAAAGTTTTAGTAAACATAGGTTTAAGGTCAATCGTTTCTGAGTTATATATAAACATTTTTGTTTTGATAGTATCGTGATTGGTTACTTAGTTGCTTTCCATCGTATGCGATGTTTACTTTAGTGTTTATAAACTGCGTTTTGAATGTTCTTATTCTAGTGTCTGATAGTAGCAAAACCTAGTGTATTTCTAGCAGATAAATGATTATTGATAGATGAATTGAATAATCGAATCCAACATACTTGTCAAACAATTCGACAGAAATGTGGAATTTTCGAGAGAGAGTTCACGAATTTGTAAAAAGAAGATGCCAAACGTATGTAGAAATGGAAGATGGATGGATACGTGGAAACTCTTCTGTAAACATCAAAAATTCATTAGTAAGTAAATTATGATAATAACAAATAAAAATGTTTACATCTCAGAAACGGTTGATCTTTTGACCTATGTTTACTAAAGCTTTTTTTAATCAGTACTATATATCTAATAGATCGTATAAATATTGAATAGTTTTTTTTCTTGCACACCTTGTATATACCTCTATACACGCATATTTCTATTATAGTCGGGTTTACTACGTTTTTTCGGTTTTGTGAATTTTGACACAAATATCTACAAATGTTTTTTTCTATGTATTGTTATTATATTTTTGTATATTGATTTAGTACGTAGACTGAATAGATTCTATCCTACTGATCTAGAAAAAAGGTTTAACTAATGAATAATTTTATTATGTTAATAGAGTTATGTATGTTTACATTTATCATTCTAACGTCTTTTGTATTATTCATGGTAATGTATTACGTCAGCATAAATTACTTATAATTGTCGCTAAGAATTGATCGTATTTTTTTCTGTTAATAAAAAAAGAAAATAATTTTTGAATATATCGTCGTACATTTTTGGGGTGGTTTTATTTACTGCCATATAAAAAGAATCTTACGGTTTATACGAATAATTATTAGTTCAGAAATTTAGAATGTTTAAGTGTTTTGGTTTAACAGTTTTTTATTAGGTCGATGAGTTAAAATATTATTTTATTATTATTTTTTATTTTTATTATATATTTATTATTTTATTTTATATTATATTTAATTTATAATAATTTTATTATTATATTTAAAATTTTTAGACGTAATATTTGAAATTAATTGTAATATAATACAATTTTCGTAATATTATGTAAGTGGTGTGTTTATCTATCAAAATATAACACCTATGCAAAATTTTCAAAAGATCGATTTGTGTTTTAAAATATACTAGGTCTTCAAAATAACGTACAAATGGTTTTACCAGTTAGAAATGTATTTTTTGTTTATAATAAAATATTAGTATAGATCCTGTATGAATAGGAGATAATATTGACAATTTTATAAAAATATTGATTAAATAAATAGAAGTAATTTTTTGTTTTTTTTTGTATTGTTTTTTTTTTATTCATCCTCGATTACATTGAATTTTATCTTTTAACGATGTGAACAGGAAGATTTGTTTTTGATATTTTATTGTAAAATAAAAATTAAATTATAATTCGTCTAGAATTCTTTTTTTTTTATTCTTTTACCGTGAGAGAAAAGATTTCAATTGATTACGGTTAACATTTTGTAGCGTGGAAACTGATTTGAAAAGGAGAAGATGGTTCAGAAGAAGGGAATCGTATCAGTGTTCGTATAGCGTGTAATGTGAATCGTGCGTCTCTTTAATGGCGAGTTAATTAAGCCAAGTACGTACCTGAGAGAGATGAGAAAAAGGTGCTGAACGAATACGAGCTGTTTCGATGCGCATAATAAGATCTTCATTTCTCACGTTCAATTCGTTTTTACCAATACAACGAAAGCTAAAATGTAATATTATATATATTTTTTCCTTTCATTGAATTTTTAGAGTTCAACATTTAGGGATTTAATTTTTATTGAGGATATGTAGGTATTCGAAAAGACGAGTATTAAAAACCTCAGATAGGATTAGATTAGATTTTAAGAAAGTTTGTTGACACATGAACCTATTACAGCAACCTGTTATTTTAAGACTCGATTCGTGATTCGAAATTTAATTTACTATTCAAAGATTTGATGATTTGATTCGGAACAGAATTTTTCCGTCTGGTTTGATCTTACGAATCAAATTTTCAGATAATAATTATGCAATGCAAACGTTATAATTTTAAAAGCAAATCTGCTATTGTAAGCAAATTGGTTTGGTAGTTACAATTCGGGATCCGACGCGTTTCATTGAAAACGTAATATCTAGCTTTTTTTTTTTAACTTTCGAATTACGAACTTATAATTTTGTAATAGAAATGTGAGAATTGTCGATGAAAGAATTTCGAATCGAAAAATTCGGCTTGGAAATAACACGAATATGTTTTATCTGTCGACAAACTTTCGGGATCTTGAATCGAATTTAACAGAAATTCCCTAACTCAACTCGAGACCGTAATTTTGGGTAACCCGCACAGAACCTTATTTCGATTCGATGAAGAAACACGTTTACGTTTTTTCCTTCTTTTTTTCTTTTTGATGTTTTTTGGGTGAATCTTGATAAAAAAAATTATTTGTTTTGAACAATGAAACATATAATTTTTGGTAATAAATAATTATCAGATACACTTTTAATTTCAATTTTAAATAATAAAATCTTACAAATTTTACTTTTTTAATCTTTTTTTTTTTACTGCGGGACTTATCCAATAAAACACAACTTTTCGTGAACAAGGACATTTAATTTCAACTAACGTTAACTCGTTTAAATTCTCACGATTACATTCTCCATAGTCAGAAACCTGTATACTTAAATGTATATACATATATATATATATATATATATATATTTGTGGGTAGGTGTGTACGTGTACGAACATAGTAATCGAGTCGGCCTCTTTTCCAGTGCCTTCCTTTCGTCCTCGTTGTCGTCTTCTTCTTCTTCTTGGCGATTGTGGTTCGCCCACTTCGTCGTAGTCGTAGAAAAGTGGAATTTCATAAAAAAGGAAAAATAAAGAAAAGAAAAAAGAAACCGTGCACACCGTGCGTCTGGCCCAGTTCCTCTTTTTCTTCTTTTTCTTCTACCTAGCCCCACTCCTTCGTCTTTCTCTTTTCTCCTTCCGTTTTTTTTTATTTCTTTTTTTCTCTCCTGCATCTCCTTGTTAATTGCCACGAGCAACAGGTTTATCCGGAAGTCTCTCTCTATCTCTCTCTCTCTCTCTCTCTCTCACGTGCGTGTTTAGCCTTCTCTTTTCTCGTATGCTTAAATAAAAAAAAAAATAAATAAATAAAAAATAAAAAAAAGGGATAAAAAAAAAGAAAAGAAAAGAAGGAAAAGAAAAAAAACAAATCGTACCATCGAAATTCTCTTCCCATACAGGTGTGTGTGTGTTTCCCCCAACGAAAAATTCGTTCGATTATATTATCTTATTATCTCACCGAGAGATAGATAACTTCATTTAATTATCGTTACTCTCTTTTTACGAGCTCAGATCCAACTTTTTTATGCATATATATACTACCCCTTTATATCTATATATATATATGTATATATATTACGGGTAACTATAAGTATTTCATTATTTTAACGTATATGAACAAGTATTAAAAAGTCAATAAATAAACATTTTTATTTCTTTTTCATGAATCATATAATCTGCGTTATTATCTATGAAAGTTCGTTATCTTTTTTTGGAAAAATAAAAAACAAAATTTAATTGCCCTCGTATAAAAATTTAATATTTGTGATTTCAAATAGAAGAAACAAAATAGCTTTAAAATTGTTTAACCGAAGATCACGGTTGTTGATTCAACGCAATTTCATGAATATAACAAATTTTCTTATTATTTTTTTCTTTTTTTTATATTTCTCAAAAGACATAAAATGAAAGAACATAAAATTACTAATAGGATCTTCGTAATGTACAAAATTAATCCGTCGTTATTTTACAAGATCATAGAAACAAAAATGTAAACTTATCGTAATAATTAATTAAAAAAAAAAAAAAAACGATTTACTGAAAAAATCTAAAGAAAATTATTCTTTTAACTGTTATTATTGAGATACAAAGTAATAATAAACTAACTTCTTTGAAATTAATTTGATTACTTTTCGTAACATTGCTACAAACATTATAATAATATACCAGTACTCTTATTGAAAAATCCACCGATGATTATTATCATCATCATCATCATTGCGTTTACAAATATAGCAATTACATGGCCAGTAATTATCAAGAGGGTATATTTGAAAAAAGAAAATAAAACCCTCGGAGATCCTACGTTGAGAAAATAACATCGACAACGAGCGGAAAATGGATTGCCTCAATTTGTCCGATTGAAACTATCTCGACACTATGCTTGGAATTCCTATTAATCCCTCCCTTCCCTTCCTCCCCCTTCTTCGTTTCCACCCACCCTCAGTGGTTCGGTTCCAATCCACCCTCTTTCTCTCTCTCTCTCTCTCTCTCTCTCTCTTACTTTCGTTTCATCCTCCTTCGGTAACGTTTTCCCTCTTTATTTGCGAGCTTGCCTAACGGAAACCAGTTTGGATCGAATGCAGTGTGATATTTCATTTGGAATGCACAGACGAAGAAGAGTCCGTTCTATTTCTTCTGCCTTTTTTCTTCTTCATCGTCTTTGCCGCAAGAGGGGTGATTGGTAGAGGGGGTGGGTGGGTACATTTGTATATTTCAATCTAAAATTCCTCCTTTCGATTATATCGACTTTTTTAGGTTCCGGATTGACTGCACAATCTCCTTAAAAGTTTTCCTCCTCCTAACTGTACATTTAGAAAAGGGTTTGCATTTTTTTTTTTTTATTTGCTAAATTATTTCTTTCAACGGTACTTTTTTTTTCTTTTTATCAGTATTATTTAATATACGGTATTTATTATGAAAAGAATTATTGGAGTATGTTCATTTTTTTTTGGATGAAATTATAATAGTAATTATTATTTAGAAAAAATAACAAATAATATTTGCTTTACATATAAACAATTGTTTATCTTATAAATATTTTGAAGAGTTTTTTTCATTTTAATTTTTTAATTTGTGCGTTAGGATGATTTGAAAATTATTATTAGGAGATTATAAATCAAATTCTGTTTTGACTCTGAAATCGAATAAATACATTCTTATCGTTATCTATTTAATTATTAATTTATTTATTGATCATTCTAAAAGAAATATATCGTTCTATTTCTCATTAAAACAATAGACAAATTTTTAAGAAGTAACACCTGTTTAAATCGTTTCTTTTCTCTAAAAATTCGAATAAATCCAACTATAACTTAAACAAAAATATAAATTATAAAAAAGATCCTACGTATCTTCTGTCGAAAATTTAATTTCTAATATATTGTTTAAAATTGAGATTAATTAACCCTTTTCGGACGCGTGCCTATTCTCAGCCACCAAAACCTTTTCACTGTTCCGGTCGTATGTCTGTTCTGTGGTATGCCACCACACAAGAAACCGTGCTAATCTTATATATTTTTTATGTGTATTTTCACATAATATGTATTTTACATAATAAATATATATATATATATATATATATATATATATATATATATATATATATATATATAAATCAATTAATATAATTAATATGAATTAATTCCGACCACTACGGCATCCATGTCCAAATTGAATACGTCCGAATAGGGTTAATAAAATATTTCAATTACATTATTTGCTAATTTGAAAAATATAGCTTTGAGTAATAATATGTATATATGAGAAACACGATTGATGCACTATATAGTTTATAAATCTCGAAAATATTCAATTTTTAAGTATTCCATTCATGAAATTTAATTAGACATGAATTTAGATTAACCCATTGACTGCCAGACATATTTAGAGCATCTTGGGTGCCAAGGATTTACTTTAAAAGAATACACGCGCGCGCGCGCGTGTTTATATATATATATATATATATATATATATATATATATATATATATATATATATATGTGTGTGTGTGTGTGTGTGTGTGTGTGTGAAATTTTACAAAATATAATAATATTGAGTTACTAACATAATATGGTAAAGGCATTTGCAATAATTGATATTTAATGCTTTTTACACCATATAAATTTTTTATTCAATCTTCTTAATAATTCTTACTTCAAATAACCATTTGTGATTAATCTAAAATTGCAGCACATACTATGAGATATCTCGTAGTCCGACAGGTTTGGTACACACGCTTATTATGTTTGCAATTAATGGGGTGAAGTGTATTTTAAAAGAATAAAAAAAGAATATCGATTTTTTTGGAAAAGTTTACATAAGTATTTGCGTATGTAACTCTTTAAACAAATTTGTCCAACCGACTCCGGTCTATCGTTTGATTTATTGTCTCTCTCTCTCTCTCTCTCTCCACTTGGTGTCTTTATCATCTGTTAGTTCCATCGCTTACTTTATACACGTCTGACATAGCCAAAGTTTATGTTAGCCATTCATCCGTGACTAACAGCATAGCGCGAGCATAAAGTTAGAAGTTAAGCGCCCTGTGTGCATCGTGCTGTTGCTGTTGCTTTGTTATCTTTGTCTTTATTACACGTAGAAAAACACGGTTAAAATCAAAAGCATCGAGGGAACTGATAACTCGATATATATCGCGGGAACAGCAACGTGTTATTGCCGATTTTACCAAAACCGTTATTTCTATCTCTCTCTCTCTCTCTCTCCCTCTCATTTCCTCAATCATTCACTCGCTCACACATGACACACGCACATAACCATACGACACACACACACACACACACACTTCTCATTTTCCTGTAGGTAAAACATTGTATATAACGTTTTTTTGTTTTCTATCTTTTTCATTATTTCTATATTTCTTTCTCTCTCACTTTAACATATACGAAACGTTCGTTCGATTCTACAACGGTATTAGAATTTATTATAGAAGGGTTTATAACTGGTGAGCTTCTCTCGCTATCTATCTACTACCACCACCACCAATACCACCTTCACCACCATCACCGTGCACTCGAGCGTTTCTCCGGCTTCATTCACAGGCAGGAAATCAATTATTCATGCAGGATTCTCTCGCGGTATTCCTTCTCGGTGTATTCTTTTTATTTTTCTTCTTCTTCTTTTTCTTCTTCCTTCTTCTTCTCTTTCCTTCTTCCGCCTCTCTTCTCTGCATCTCTTTTTTTCTCTTTCGCGATTCGATTTAAATCGAAGGTAGGTGAAAAGAAGAAGGGTACGGGGTGAAACGGAAAGAACAAATCGTTGCTTAATATAATTTCTATAAACGATGAATCGTATCTCTCCTGGGAAATTCATTTCTTTTTTTTTATTTTATATTTTTTTTAATTTTTCTCTCAATTATTCGTTCGATAAAATTATCGTATCGAACAAATTCGTTGATATCGGTTCGGTGTACATTTTTTTCTCTTTCTCTTTCTCTTTTTTTTTCATTTTTTCTTCTTTTCAACTCGAATTATCAGAAATGATTCAAAAAATCGTCCTATTGTTTTGCGTTATAAAAGTGTACGCTCTCGTATGTGTGTGTATTGGAAAATTTATTTCTGAATATTTTTTTTTCTTTTTGCAAGAGAGAGTGGTGATGGTGGGGGTGAAAATGATTTTTTCAAGCGAAAAAATTACGCGTTTTCCATGGATTTTCCTTCGCAGTTATTCCGTCGCATTTTCCCGCGCGAATGGAATTTGTACACGGTAAGCGACGAGAAGGGACGTCATTGGTTGAGAGAAGCTGGGCGTGAGGAAGAGCGGCATGGTGAGGGGGGGGGGGGAGTTTCTACGTCGTTTGCCTCGAGGCAACGTCTGGCTCGACGCGAATATTTCTCAATCTTTTTTTCTTTTTTTCTTTCTATTTCATAAAAAAGAGTCATCACGTTCGCGTTCATTTGGAAGAAAACAAAAACAAAAAACAAATAAAAAAACGGAGGGTGGGGAAAGGGGAGTTTATCGAAGTTTTTTTTCTACTTTCTTTCTAGTATTAACAAACAAAACAAAAAAAAAGAAAGGAACGTTATCATCTCGTCGTTTCTCGCGCACGTGTCATGCCGACAACTTAATTGGATGAAAAAAGCAGGACACACGTATTAGAGGACACCCGACAAATTGGGCTGCACGCATTCCTCGTTACGGTTGGTGAATTCGCGTGTAAGTAACACCCTTGTAACATCCTGTAACGCATCGATTTGCTTTTCGTGCGCATCCTTACACACTTTTCGTTTATTTTTATTGTATGTTCTCTCTCTCTCTCTCTCTCTCTCTCTCTCTCTCTCTCTCTCTCTGCCTCTTTTCGACAAATGCGAGGAATGCGAAAACGATTAAAGTGGAATGCATGTTAATAAACGGGAAGTAAATAATTGCGGTAGGTAAGTAAGTAAATAAACACACACACACGTGGTATCCAATAATAAATTTTCTTCGATTTTCAAAATTCTAAAAAAGAAATACACATTGAAAATGTGTATATGAAAAGATAATTAATAGATATGATTAATTAATGAAATGAATATTATAAAATGTCATTTATAATGAATAAATTGAATATAATGTTAGTGTCGATATGACGCATAAACACAATATTATACTTAAAATTATTTTTCGATATAATTACGCGTATATGCGATTTGTACAATTAACCCTTTGAATGCTGAATGCTTTTAGTTGAAATATTTTGTAAGGTACGAAACAATTTATTATTAGTGATATTATTAATTAAATCTATAATAATAAATTATGTTTAATAATTAAAGTTTTTTTCTTCGTTATAAAATTTTAATAATTAATAAACAAAACAACATTACATTATTTACATTTATATTGACAAACGTGTAATAGTTTACGTGTTGGGAATGTTTACCTAACGCATATATGCGTTCATAGCAATCAAAGGTTTAACAAGTTCAAAATATATATATTTGCTTATTTTTTAATTATATACAAAATTTTATGATAAAAACTGAGTAGCCATTCTTTGGTTGTTAGGATAGACCTAATCAATATATCAAAAATTCTAAGTTTTTTTTTATAACAAAAAAAGTGATGGGAGAATATTGATACGAAGAGATCGGAAAAGAATAGAAACACGTGTAAACAAAAAATACTATTTCTCGAAGAATTTCTACTCGATTGCGTTTGAAATCGTCGAAGTACCTCAATTCTTACACACACTCATACATATATATATATAAATTCGAAGTTATTTGTAAGGGTAGGTTCAAGCTGTTTATCCATTCGGGAATAAAACGAAGAGGTACGGGTGCTAGAAAAAGAAAAAGAAAAAGAGAAGAAGAAGAAGAAGAAGAAGAAGAAGAAGAAGAAGAAGAAGAAGAAGAAGAAGAAGAAGAAGAAGAAGAAGAAGAAGAAAGAGGGTTAGTGAAGAGTAGTATATAATAGAAGGGTTCCCCGTTTCTTCTGTAAATTTCAAAGAAACGTCCAGTGAACGTGGTAGATCTTCCTCTCGCCTTTCTCGTAACCTCGATCGTAAATAACTGCTCGTAAAGCCACGTCCCAGTTTCAACGTTGGAAAGAAACTATACCGAAGGAGGAACCTGACGACTTTTCTCTTCTCTCCCCTCCCCCTCCTTTCCCCTATCTCTCCCCAATCATCCTTCTCCTATTCCTCCTTCTTTGAGCTAGGTGGGCACAAGAGGGGGGGTGGGGTAAAGAAGGAGGATAGCCGTGAGATCGCACGCCGGATATTATAACCCGACAGTTACAGAAAGGATAAGAAAGAAAAAAAACCAAATAAAAAGAAACAAGAAAATGAAATATATATCTACCTTTCTAATGGTGTACAATCCGATGGTTTCTTTCAGACATCGAGATCGAAAGTGGGATGTGTTACTGCTCCGTCGTTTATACTGTCGAGAGTGCCAATTTCAAGGTCATCGCGCGCGCGAGAGAGAGAAAGAACGTTCCTTCTCTCGAGTCTTCCCACATTATTATATTCATTGAGCAATCGTTTTTCACGCTTAACGTAATTGGTTTAATCGATCAAATTAAACGTTGATTTAAAGGAAAGAGTAGATTATCTTTTATTTTTTATTTTAATCTTCTATTTTTTTATTTTTTATTTTTATAATTGTGTATACCTCGTTTTAATTGATATCATATTTTAATTAAAATATCGCAAAGTTGATTAGTCGATCGTTTTCATTTCTTTTTTTTGTTTGGTTTTGATTTAGTTCTATCTATCGTTTAATCAATACAAGTGTTCAGTAATAAAATAATAATATGTTAGGAGGTCTCAAATCTTATTTATTTTATAGTAAAATATTATTGTACAATTTAACAATAAAATAACATTAAATTAATTATAAAAAAATAAAATAATAAAATACAAAATTTATTTTATTATAGTAAAATATTATTATATAATTTATATAAATATTAAATATATTTTTATTTTTATTAATTGATATATAATATTAATATTTTATATTACAAATATTGATTTATTTATTGATTTAAAATAGAAATGTAAGATAAAAAAGAATTTATTTAATAGATATTGACTCGATAAAAAAATAACCAGTTACTAAGTAATAATATTTTAATTTGATCTTTGAATAATAACGCTATAAATGAAAAATATAATGTTGCCGTTAACCCTTTATTTATTATAAATTTCGATATTAGAGGACCGGGAAAAGCAAATAACTAGACAGGGTGATAATATTTCAACGAAAACGATTCGACGAAATTCGTGCCGGCCGGAGGATGTTCACAACCCTCGTCATATTTTGTATCGGATAAATAGCTTTCTCCGGGGCGTCGCGGTGCCTTGATCGCGACGATCGATCATCCTTTCGACGATGACGATGAAAAAAAAAAAAGGAAAAAAAAAATAAATATGAAAAGAAATATAGTACGAGGAAGAAACGAGAACGATTCATCTCACTTTTCGAGAACATTCCCAACTCTCTTTCCAAGCTTTTTATTCTCTCTCTCTTTCTCTCTTTTTCTTCTTCTATTCTTGAAATTTGATCGAAATTTTCTCACAAGTTGTTTGTAAGACCATACTGCTGCTACTGCTGCTGCAATATCATATTTATTATATTATACACAATTGTGTCACAATATTCTTTTTATTTTTTTTTATAAAAAATGTATGGGTAACGTGTAACCCTTCGTTTAACTCATTCGAAACCACGACTTTTTTCGAATACGATTCCCAATTACCATTTCTTGTTTTTTATTATATTGACAATTTTACTTAAATTTTGTTTTTTATACTTTAAAGATACTGTTTACACAAAAAAAGTCTTATCTCAACGAATACTTTACTCAAAATAACTGATAATAGCTCAGAATGATTGCTCACACGGTGTGCAAGTGGTCTGTACTATGGGGTAAAACGGTTGATTAGGAGTTTAAAAATATAAAAAAATTAAAATGAGATTTTTTCGTTTGCTTTTATAAATAAAAAACATATACGTGTTTATAGAAATAATTAAAAATTTTAACCCAAAAAAATATGAATCACGTATCAACGTAAACGTGTGAGAGCCCGTATTTGTCCGAAGCGTTGTTCCGCAATCAAGGACAACGCGGTGTATATGTGTATAAGCGAAAAATATATTTTTATGTCCCCCTGAAAACACCATCGTCATGTTTGTACCTTTCATATTGAAAGGTCACTGCCCAGCTATGGCGAAAACTATAATAATTTTCATTTTTAATCATTATTTATCGATAGAATGTATCACACTCGATGATATTAATTTTATTTCATTTTAATTCGTGTTTCAAAAATTCGATGCATTTTTCTAAAGAAATTCGATTCAACAAACGTTCCATTAATAACAACATGTTTACTATAAAAACACTAATTACGTACCGTTTTGTAGGGAATTTCTCGTTTTAGACAATGATTTTCATCATATGAAACACGAATCCTGCGTAATATGGGATTTATCTACATGTAAAAATACACCCATGCTCGCCAAAGGGTAGGAAATAAACGAACGAATGAACAAACGCGTAACAAAACCAACGAATTGGATTCACGCGGAATTATAAAATCGTTCGAACGATAGTAATCGCGTCGGTTGTGTGAGGTTCGGGGTTGGGGTTGGTAGTCGGTTTGACCAACTCGCGATACAAAGGTTTTTCCTTTTCTTTTGACGTGTATGAATGTTGGGAGAAATTGTAAGAGGAGTGCGGAAAACTAAACGTTGGAATAAATAAAAATAAAATGTAAA
The DNA here is from genome assembly GCF_049000335.1 of Polistes dominula. NCBI lineage: Eukaryota > Metazoa > Arthropoda > Insecta > Hymenoptera > Vespidae > Polistes > Polistes dominula. Next base: position 4,590,800 of record NW_028301169.1, on the reverse strand, counting down.
AGAAAAAAAACGAAAACTAAAAAAGAGAGGAAAAAGATTCTAATGGGGGATAAAAAGGAAGAAAAAGAAAAAACAAAACGCTACATTGCGTACAGTGTGTGTTATTATTGTATATACATACTCAAATACTGCCCACACACACATATACACACATACACATACATTTATACTCAATTTATTGAATATTCATCATATTATTTTCCGTGCGCCCACTTCGCGTTTCGTAATTCGAACTTTGTGGAGCATCGCGCTCGGTTAACGCTATTAGTTTTACAATGCATTAACGCCAGGCGTCGTTAATAATCGAGGAGACGAATTAATTATGCGCGCGGACGCGAAATGAATAATTGGATAACTTTGCAAGGGGTTCGCTAATTAATTTTGTTATACCCGTAAACCCCGTGTATATTGGGGGATTATTATTGTCCTTCTCTTTTTCTTCTTTTTTCTTTTCTTTTATTTTCTATCCTTTTTTATTCTTTTTGCTTTTATCTCTTTTTCGTACTTTCTCGCTTTTTGTGTTAATTCATCACTTCATCATAGCGCTTACTTATAACTTGTTTACCGAAATAAAATAATCCTAAGTAACGCGTTGTGTGTGTGTTTGTGTGTCGTTTGTTAAATTTTTGATTATCTTTCGATTCGCTAGAAATTGTCAACGTTAATTTAAAAAAAATAAAAAAAAATAAAAAAAAACGAGAGTTAGAGAGAGGGGGGAAAAAGAAATGCCTGAAGTAACGAAAGGTATGCCAAAAATCACCCTTCGAATGAGGGAAAGGAAAATAAAGAAAAAAAAAGTCAGTGAAAAAAGGCGGATAGAGGGGCTTAAGGAATTTCTTACCTCACTGACGGATACAATATAACCTCGGTAATAAAATGGTCCCGAATTTATCCAATCATTCCAGCTTTTGTCTCTCTCTCTCTCTTTCTTTTCCTTCTTTTATTTCGTACCTGTGACCAGGTACTCTGTTTTCTATTCGTATACCTCTCATTTTTCCTCTTTGTTTATTGTTTTGTTTTTATATTAACCATTAGGGTTGAAGTATTCTTACCGTAATAAAAAACAACTATAAATACGTTTTGGTTCATAGTTATTCTGTACAAAATCCAAGAAAAGCTACATTAGATTCGTATAAAAGTGTAATTTAACGAAAAAGAAATAAGAAAAAGAAAAAGAAAAAGAAAAGAAAAGAAAAGAATGAGTTAAGTAGAAAAGGTTATATGGGATAAACGATGGAAAAATGTAAGGAAAGTCATTCTTACCCGTAAGAATAGGGATCTCTCCCTCTCTATATATATGTATTCACATATACATACACACATGTATATAAAAGTATGGGCGTGTACACCGATGTAAAGGAAACAGATTATAAAACGAGTGAAAAATGTGAGAAAAATGTATCAAATTGGTGAGAATGGGAAACGGTGAAAGAGAATTCATGGATAAATGTATATATATATGTATGTATATATGGAAATGTAAACGTATGTATAATCGAGCCGAGTGGAAATAAGACAAACATTGTTCGTAAAGGAAAGAAAAATAGAAAGAAAGAAAGAAAATAAGTAAGAAGAAGAAGAAAAAGAATCGAGGTGGAAATTTTGCCAGTCTTTTATCGAAGTCCTTACTCCGTAAGGGTTTCCTCGAGGACTGTTTCCCTCCTTCCCTCTTCCCCCTTATTCCTCTATCCCTCATCATTTCATTCTCTCTTTTTCCTCCTCCTCCTACCACCCCCCCCCCCCCTTCATCCACGAATCTCCTTTTGCTGCACGTGTTTCGTTCTTGTCGCGTTCTTCGGTCGAACGAATCCCCAAGCCGCATCGCATTCTCCTTCCCCTCCTCCTTCTTCTCCTCCTACATCATCTCCATCTCCCCTTCTTCCTACTTCTCTTTCTCCTCTTTAAAGTTTCGTAACACCAACGACACGTATATCATCCTCCAGATTATTCCAAGTAAATCTCTTCCTTCACCGGTTCACCATTTTAATCCGATTTCGTTTACGCCTCAAGTAACAAGATTTAAACGATATCGATTTGACTGTACGCGAATAAATAAATAAGTAAATATGATTATTTAATAATAATAATAATTATTATAATAATTATCAATCATTCGTTTGTATTTTTTATTTCTATCAAAATAAGTCCAACATTAAAGGGGGATTGGTTATTAATAAGAGATGACACGTCATGAAAGGAAAATCGATTGGTCGTTGAGAATATAAATAAAATAGGAAAGTGTGATAGTAGTGGATTGATTATAAATTTTTGGGACTATTCCGCGAAAAAATACTTAAAGTTTAATTAAAAAATTATTATTTCTATGATAGATATTAAATACTTTTAAACTCATTCATGATAACATATTTGTTTAACGATAAATAATAAAATTATACGAAAATATAATCGTTGTTTTACCTTGAACTAAAATCGTTCGAACAAGTTTCGGTAGTGTTTTGGTATTAATAATACATAGTCACTAGATTCATAGAGTAATTCAGTGACTTTGTAAACAAAGTTTAAACGCTTATGATATATAGATCATTAAAAACAAATTTCACGAGTAAGGAAATTCCCTGTCCCCGAAACACATAGAGAGAGCCAACCGTGTATCACGAAACTTAGGAATCGATGCCAACATGCTTGTGAACAAACATACATATATATATGTATATATATATATGTATATAGGTGTGTATAGAAATTTGTGTTAATTAAAGATAAATATCATCTCTGCGATTGTGTTGTTATTACGTTTAGGATTTGATCGGAATATAATCAGGAGTATTATTATTTTCGGGTTGTACATTTCGATCGATGCTGATGATCAGGGTCATTGGTCCGTTGTTATAGTTAGCTCTGCATGAGCTCACGAATTCTTGGCCGGTTCTGTGCCTTGATATATAACCAGTGGTGATCTGTCGTCATCGCAAGCCCGAGTTTATATTCGTGGTTCGAAAAGGGCCGTTAATAGCAGGCAGCATCGTCGTTGTTCCTTTTCCTACCCGTTTTTCTGAACAACACAAGCAAGCATCAACATGTTCCTAGCAGCGAGAGAGATATTTTCGTGCCTTCCACGATCCGTCAGGGAGATTAATTCGTTCGGAAAAGCAAACCCTTGACTTACCCTATCCTACTATCCCTTCTACTACTACCACCCTTACTCTACCATTCTCTTTTTCTACCCTTCTTTATCCTTTTCCTTCTTCCTATTCTACTTTCCTTATCGGTAAGTTCGGAAAATCTTCCGACGAAAGATCTCCGGGCCATCCCCGTGGGCGTTGATATTAATCTCCGAATTTGTGTGGGTGGGAGGAAGATTAAAAGGAATCCCGTGGTTGTTCTAAGTATAACGAGGAAGAAAGAAAGAGAAAGAAATAGAAAGAGTGAGAGAGAAAAAGCAAGAGTTTATTATCTCTCTAAAATATTGTGGATTTAAGAAATGTAGTTAAGAAAAAGAAAAGAGAGGTAGACAAAATATCTGATAAACAAAATATTATGTCGATAAACTAAGAATGATTTATTAAAATTGATTTTTTTTCTTTTTTTTTCTTTTTCTCATTTTATTAGATCGATTATCGTTAATTGTATTTTAAATATGGTTATAAGATATCGATCGGACATAAAAGTGATATTATAATTAAATTATTTTTAAATATATCTTTCCAAACTGAATATATATATATATTTATTTATTCTTATCTATAAGGGAAATCATAGTTGGAAATAATTTTAATGAAATTCCGGCATTTATCTTGTCAAACTATTTTCGATCGGAACGAAACATAGCGTGTTAAGGAAAGAAGAATTTGAGGATTGGGAAGATGGGACGTATCCGATAAGGAGTCTCGTTTTCGTGTTACACGAGTCTAGTCTAATACGTTTGAAAGAGAAAGAGAAAGAGAAAGACAATCGAGTCCCGTTCTCTCAACCAACCATCGTAGTTCGAGTTTAGACACGTATTAAAGGCACTTGGCGTATCTCGAGCATTGATTCATCGTCCGAACGGCAAAGCGGGAAATCGTTGGAACGTGGCCAATCGGCGTTCGAACACACACACACCCATACTGATACGCATGTTTCATGTGTATATATATACTCATAGTAACTTCTTTGGAATCGAATGTGTTGAGTTTGTGTGTTAGACTAGACACGGTAGCTCGTTTCTTCTTCCGAAAGTTTTATCAAGCTGACCCAGACCCTCTCAAAGTGATTTTGTTTCTCTTTCTATTTCTCTTTCTCTCTTTCTCTTTCAAATTATCTTTTCAATCCTAACGATTAATTTTGATTCGTTATCATTATCGATATAATTTCATTTCATTTATATTACCAGAAATTTAATTTGTCTTTACGTAAATGATATTTTACCGAAAAGACAAAAAATAATACTACAAAGTTTCTTTATCAATAGAATTACAATATCAATTGTTTCGTATTTCGACATATACTATTCGATTTACGATGTTATTAAAAAAATTATCACTTTTTTAAATACCCGTAAAAACAAAAATAAAAAAAGTACGTATATTTATTCGGTACGATACGATATCTGAAACAATGCTATTATAGATTTATTAAATATAACAATGGTTTAATATTATTTAGAGGAACAATATAATATAGATATAATTCATTTATCGAAACAAATTTCACAATATCAACGAGTTGATTTTTGTATAAATGAAAGATAAAGAGAGAAAGAGAATCCCATTTGTTGTCTCATGTAATCGATTTCTTCGTCGGTTATTCGTGTTTATTTAAAATGAATATTAGAAGAGAGATAGATAGAGAGCTGGGTGGGGATCATCGATGTGCTTTCGAAGAGACAACGATGAAACACAACGAATGAGTGAGTGAGCGAACGAGTGAACGAGTGAGCGAAGCTTGGATCAGCCGTGCTCCAATTCTGGTCATGAATAAGCTATTAATACTCTCTGGCCCCGTCGCGAATCAAAGTGGACGTAAAGTACGCTTCGAATGCTTACCTCTGTTACCTCTCACCTATTCGTTTCTATCAACTTGCTTTATATTTTTATTTCTATTTTTCTTCTGTTTTTTTTTTATCATTTAAACCACAGGGATACTCAACCTTTTCCCTTTCGCAGGTTGCATACGTTAGTTATTTTTTTTTCTATATCGAATGTTTCGTATATTGGCACCGATTGAAAAGAAGAATATTTTTTTAAAATTGATTATTTGAAAAAGAAAAGGTAAGAGTGGGGGTGTTCCCCAAAAAAAGGAAAAAATAGGACAAAAGAAATGTGATCTTTCGTATCGTTTATAATCGATCGATCAATTTTTGTTTCAAAAAAGTGATGGATAAATTTATGACCCGGGCGTATTGCTCCGTTCCGCAGGTTAAGTACGGACTGATTTTAAACTTTCTTTATGATTTCGTTTTGAATTCTTCGATTAGATCATCTTTCACTTTTTTTTTCTTGTTCGTACATTTTTCATCTCTTTTGGATTATATTATCTTTTTCTTTTTACCTACCGAATATAATTCTTGAATCGACTATAATAAGTTGTAATTGTATATCAAGTTTTAATCATGCCAAAATAAATTTAACAAATTTAGGATTGATACGACATCAAATGATGATGATGATGATTATTATTATTATTGTTTTTTTTTACATCGATGAAATCATATTCTATCGATTACATAGAAATAGAATTTAATTGGCGTATGAATTAATAAAATGACGTTTGCCAATTTTTCAAGATTTATTTTCAATAATATTAGAATAAATAGGATTATCTCGATAAACTACCTGTAACTTATTAATTAAAAGCTTCGAAGAGAGAATACTTCATAACGGAAAAATGGTCGATTTGGATCACGAATGCACACGTTGCAATTTATTGCACGCGCCGACACGAGGAAAAGGTCAATGTCGCGCAAAGTACGCGTTTTAACGAGCCTTTTCCTTCTCTCTCTCTCTTACTATATCTAACGTAAGCAGCCTTTATCGTTGGTAACGAATAGACGATGGTTTAGAGTGAAAGTAGGCTATCGACTATTACTACCTCTACCTATACTACCTATCTACCAACACTATTGATATACTAAATAGTGTGCGCGAGTGAACAATCAAAGTAAGAGTGAGTGAGAGAGAAAAAGAGAGAGAGAGAGAGAGAGAGAGAGAGAGGATGAGAATAATGCGGGACGAGCCCGCATTCGAGAGAGGGTTCCTGCAACGCGAGAACCAAATGTGCAAATTTAGCAAATTTCGACTGATTTCCGTCCATCGAATCGACTCGTCCCATTCGACCACCCACCCCCTTTTCATCTCTCTCCCACCTCCCTCCCTCCCTCTCTATCTACTACCCTCGTGCTGTTGCTACTGCTGCTGCTGCTGCTACTGCCGATTCTCCTCTTCCTACTCACTCTTTCGGTTATTCAGCTTTCGAAAATCACGCTCGGTCAACGAACGTGCTATCGAATATATGCGCTATCGAATATCGACGATATCCAATCGTTAAAGTTATAGGTAGGAAGGTTGCCTATAGTGTGTATTTGCGGAATTTGCTATTCGTATTTCTCTTGGAAAAAAGCCTCAAACAATTTCTGTTAATTTCGATATTAATTCATTCATTTATTCATTTTTGTATAGAATAATTGTATTATAAAAAATTGGTAGCAGAATTAAAAAGATTTGCAACGTTAAGTTATAAGGAATTTCAGTAAAAATGCAATAAAATTGTTCAGTATTAGAAGAATCAACTTATTATTTATTAGAAATATTTTTTATTTTTTTTTTATTTGAAGGAGCACTACAGATATATGAAATTATGAATTGTTTAACTATTAGTAACATATTTTTTCGACCGATAAGGGTTAATAATATGTTGAGTAAATTAATAGAGAAAAGTTTTTTTTTTTTTTAATGTTTCTGAACACTTAGTTTTTTTTTTTTTTGGTTTATTTTATCGTAATTTTATTTTAAAAAATGTCCACGTTGATGTGCTGCATAATAAATTGGCACATTGGGAAACGTGTAACCGGGTGTCTCGTGTCGTCCCGCATATATCTGGACGTTTACGTTTTACCTTGACGTGTTAATTTCCACTTTACACGTGCGTTTTCTCTTTCTTTTTTTTTTCTTTCTTTTTTTTTTCTTGGGACTTGTTTTTATAGTAGTACCGTCAGTCAAAGTGATGGAACCATTCGAATAAGAGACACAAACTCGACTCAGCTTTCTGATTTGTCGTTACGACAGAGTTTCAAGAACTTCCACGGAGTTCTTTCTTCTTTTCCAAGTTCTTCTCGTTCCTTCTTCTTCTTCTTTTTTTCTTTTCCTTCTTCTATTTCTTACACTATCGAAAAGTTCCATTTTCGATAGGAGCCGCTAGCACGTCGTTGAATGTGGATAAAAGATCACTATCCTTATCCCTTTCCTTTCGTTTCTTTTCCTTTTTCGATTCTTACGATATCGTTACTTTCGTCGATCACTATAAATCAATCCCACGTTATCTATTTTGAAAGATAAACTTTCGAAAGTTTGTATTACGTTAAAATGACATGGTTGAAACCGCTAGAAAGTATATTACGTCTTAACCGAAAGTTTCTTGCTTTATCCAACTATAAGTTTTACACGAACGATATTTATTTTTCATGTTGTTTTACTTTATTTTATTAACCCACAAGATTTAATCTGCTTTATTATCTTGTCCTATATCGTGTATTATTACTCAATGAAATGATAGAAAATTTTAAAAATGTGCATATTATGCAATTATGGAAAAAAAGAAGAGAGAAATTTTTGACAGGATTTAATATCGAATCAGAGAGGAAAAAGTTTCTTCTTATTTTCATAATAGATTACTTCAGAATAGCATAAAATAAATCTGATAAAGTTAATCGGATTTGATTAATACTTTCGCGGGTTTTAAAGCTAAAATATCATAAAGTAATTATATGAAATGAAATTATAATATTTGCTTCTCCTTCAATTAATACAATTTTGGATCATTTAGAGAAGGATGAATAAAGCTTGTATTATTTTTGGCATTAAAATAGGAAAAACTTTTTCCTTCTCGAATTTCAATATAAATATGTCTTTTGAACGTATTCAATGTATACCTGCATTTATATGTCTCTGTTACAAATTTAGGAAACGTATTAAAGACATACATATGGGATATTCCATACCAAATCAACCACTTTTGACCCTGACCCTTTTCGATTTGGAATACCCCATATATATTATTATAATAATAGTAATGAATGGTGTAATAATATATTATAATATACATATTACCATGAAAGACTGAAATTGGAGAATATCAAGATTCACATAGTTAAATGTCAACACATATCAAATACATTGGTGAAAGACAGATTATTCGGATTTGTTCTTAACTAGTTAACTGTGATTGACGAATATACTTGTCATGGAAAAATGGCACCATTTTGTTCCACTATTGACGAGTATACTCGTCATGCGTATAAAGTAGTGACTATTGGCTATTTAAATTGTGATTTTAGTGAAAAACAAAACATATTCTCAAATTTCTAGATATTTAAAATATTTTGAGGTCATGCCGGAATAAAACAAACAAATATAAAATGTAAATAATTTGAGATGAACTCATGCGTTTCCGTATACACCGGCTGAAACAGTTTAGCAGTTCGCATAAAGAATTTATTTATGTGCGATGATAACATTTTTTAGATGTTAGCCTAAAAGGAGCAAAGGCAAAAATCAGAAAATTGATTTATAATAGAGTTCCTTTAGGTATGGTCAGTCATGAGAGAAATGCATGACGCTGACCAAGTATAAAAATATAATATATGTATAATATTTAATTTTTATTACGTTTTTAGTTTAATATGTATGTAATATATGTTTATTTTAACCAAATAAGTAAATATTAGTAATAAAATTGTCAATTTTTATAAAATAAACCCATCTTTTTGATCTAATATCTTACCAGAGCAACTTACTCTGTAATTGACGAGTATACTCGTCATTGCTCGATTCTGGTGACAGAAAACGATGCGCGCTCTCGTTTGAGAACGCCACAGTTAACTGGTTAAACATTAATATTTCGAATATACACTAAGCAGCAATATATGAATCTCGATATTCTCAACATTCGGTCTTTCACGATAACATATATATATAGTGAATCGTAGATAAATCCTATAACGTATCGATTTCATTGAAACAAATTAAAACGATATATCTTGATCGATCATCGATCTGAAATGCAAACGAGCGAGATCGAATCAGCCGTGTGTAGTAGGATCGTGAAATCACACTAAAGCGAGTTTCGCGCTCTGTTTATGCTCCCTTGGGTGTATATTTAGCGACATTTGTGGAACGGATGCTCCGTTGGCGTTGGTCCAGCGGCCGTTCTCTGGATTACACGGGCCTTTTTCTTCCTCTCCTCTTCTCCCTCTCTCTTTCTTTCTTTTTTTCCCTCTTTCTACCCTTATTTTACTCAACATTCTTCCGTACTTTAGAAAATTTAATCTTTTTAACATTCGTCCAATTTTTTTTTTTTTTTACTTCTTTTAATCTTCTTTAATAGACTCGATGAAATGTTCGAGCGTGTCAAATTGAATAGGTAAGATTAGACCATTTTTTTTTTTAATTATTATTTCATAATCTGTGATATTCGTGATAACGGGATAGGTTTTCATTGTTATCGTTGATTGAAATAATAATGGTCACAATAAATTGATTAAGATCAGCTATTATACCTAATTCGATTTGTCATTGTATAATACTGTTTTAACGTTTAAATGTTAATAATAGTTTTACGTTAACTGTTTTATAACATAACAAATGGAATAATCGATTTTTTAATATTTGTTATATCTTTTGTTTCTTACAATTGAAATAATAAACAAAAATATATAATAATAACAATAAGTAATAAAATCATTGAAAGCACAACTTAAAATACAAAATATGAAATCACTAATATTCGAGAAATCGTAGTAAGTTTAATGTTAATTTTTATTTCAGATTTTTAATTACTTCATTTTCATAAAATAAAAAAAGAACAATCAAGAGACAAAAATAGGAGGGTGTAATAAAGTAATCGAGATATCGGATGTAGAAAAAGGGGGAATTATTGTTCGACGAAGCGTAATTTTCATTCAGTGTGTCCGTGCTTGTCGCTTGCACGACGACCACAAAAAAAAGCGCGAACGAAGGAAGAAAGGAAAAGGAAGGAAGAGAGGAAGGGTGGGATGGAGAAGGGAAAGAGAGAAGAGTAGTGAGGGTTACAGGGTGACGGCAGGTGGTGTTGTTCGGAGGGTCGGTCGGAGAGACCGTATACTAAAGGGTGGAAGTTTGACTGAGAGAAAAAAAAAGGGAGAGAGAAAAGAGAAAAGAAAAAAAAGAGAAAAAAAAGAGAGAGATGAACAATGAGCGACCCACATACAACGCGGCAAATAACAAGCGTGGCAAAGTAATGAGAGATAATGGGGTCCCATTATCGTTCGTCGATAACTCGTGCTTATTCCTCTACACTCACGCACCTTCTTTTCTTTCTCTTTTTTACTCCCGAGAAAGAAAGAGAGAGAGAGAGAGAGAGAGAGAGAGAGAGAGAAAGAAAGAGTATGTGGTCAGGAAAACATTCCTACTCTCGCCAGAAAAAAAAAAGAAATGAAAATTGTAACGTTTTGTCAAGAGGGAAAGAAAGAAAAAAGAGCTGTCCGTACTATTTTATTCGTGCAATTAGTATTTTCAAACAATCTTTTTTTTTGCGATAAATAGTAATATTTAAAATCAAAAAAATAAATTAATATTTAAAATAAGAAAGGAAAAATCTATCACCACCAAATCAAAATAAATAAAAATACCAACCAAAGTATGAACACTAAAAAAGAACTTTTTGTATATATTCGCAAATTATATTCTTGTTTCCAAATCTTGGTTTTAACCTTGAAAGATGAAACGTAGAACTAGAAGGAAGAATTTACGTAACGCGTGTGTAAGAAAAGAAATAATGGCGGATAAAACTAGTCAAAACCAAGTACGTGTGTATACGTATGCTATACGTGGGAGATTTAAAAGAAAGATTTTTTTTCTTTCTTTTTTTTTTCTAATGGATCAAAATTCGAGATCGCGAGACTCGAAAACGATTTTTTACCGATCATCCTTGAAATAAAATGAAAGGACAACGAACTTTTCTCGCGAATGAGGTGTATGACAAATCAACTGTACCATCACCCACCTATTACAAAAAAAAATATATATAAATCACATTGGTTGTTTTATTTAAAAATAAAAAACTGGCAGTTTCATTTAAGAAAGAGACAAATAAATAAGAAAGAGAGAGAGAGAGAAAGAGAGCGAGAGACAGGACAAATGTTGTTTCGCGGTCGTTGCTGTTATTTCTTTCGTGCATCGTCCTCTTCTTTTCTCTTTTCTTTTTTATTTTTCTTAAATCGTCATCTTCTCCTCGTTCACCCCATCCCATTATTCTTTTTATTTTTCTAGCCAAAGATGAAAAGAGGAATCATCACCGTTCACACAATTGTGTCCCTTGTACACACATATACATGCTGAGTGTATTTGTGTGTGTATCTTTTAACTGTAATCTTCAGGTGAAAATCGTTAAGATTTTTTTTTTCTTTTTCTTTTTTTTCATTTTTTCTCTTATATATATATATATATATCCACAAACTCGATGCTTTTTTATTTGGATCAAAAGAACAGAATGAGAGGAAAAATTTCTTTTGAAACGTCGGCGAATGTACTTTCAATTTCCCGTTGAAAGTGACAAGAGAGAAAGAGTTTTTGGTAGAAAGCAACGAGAGTCCATGAGTATAAAAAAGAGAAAATATCCCTACTACAACACTTTAGAATATTTTAACACCAAAATCTTTCCCTTATATTCTTTCTTTTGCCTCTGCTTTCACGATTTAAAACCGACTGTGGAAAAAGGAAAAACGAGTAGGTTATTTGCGTAGGATCGAAACACCACCACACAACACAGGCCAGCACCGCACCGTACCTACTTTTAGCATCGTTCACGTTGGTTCTTTCATTTTCATTTTCATCTTCTTCTTTTCTTCTTTTTCTTCTTATCTTCTTTTTTTTTTGTTTCGTTTATTGACCAGGGAAAATACACAAGTTTTTCTTTGACACATATTTCTTTCTTACACTTACAATAGATAAGATTTCTTAGAGATGTAATCTTTAAATTTATTTAAGATGAGAAGATTCGTTGTCCATATTTATCAGGGGTTCTAAAGAAAAATAAATAAAACATAAAAATGTTATTGTTAGAAAAATTATTCTTTTATTATTGTAATTGTAAGATGTTTTATATTGTGGTCATCATCATGGTCGTAAAGAAGAGAATAAAAGAAAAATAGAATAAAAATTTGCATAGAAGAAAACTCATTCTTTTATATATATATATAAACGAATATATTTTTATTATATACTATACATAACATAATATTATAATATAAATTATTTAATATAGTCCTTTGCCTTCGAAAGGTTTTTTATTTTACCCACCAAATTGAATTTGCAATTTTTTTAAACGATAATTATTTTTAGTCATTATCTTATGAATTGTAAATTAATTCTATTGTAATAAAAATGACTTTCGTTTCGGAGTTCTCGAGTGTAAACAGGATTAATGCATAAAATATCATAGAATAATAATTTAGTTGACTTTCAAGGACCCTTCTTTTCTATCCTGTAAAAGTACATAGTTTCATAGGAAAGAAAATTTCTTTATTATTTTTTTTCTTCTTTTCTGTTTAATGCAAAATATAAAAATAAAATAACAAAAATAAAAAGAAAGTATTTTACAACGACCTCGAGTCATTGTCTTGTCGTTGTCATCGTCATCATCGTGTCTCTTTCTCTCTCACTCTCTTTCTATGTGGCGTCGCACGATTGGCTTGCGACGTGTTCGTATTTTCCATGTAAATGTATGCGGCCTTGACATCTCAGCCAAGCGAGTAACCAACCAAGAGACCAACCGAGCAACCAGCCAAACGTCATATCGTATACGTCGTTTCATCGTTCCGTCATTTCGTCGTTTCATCGTTTCATTGTGTTACCTAGCTACGAGTTAGAATTTCGCAATCGAACCTTTTGACGATAACGCAATACACCTAACTTCATTAATGTTTGTTTATTTGTTTGTTTGATTTTCTCGAGAAACCCATATATATTATATAAAAAATATTATATAAAAGCTATTAAATAAAATTTAAAATAAATTAATATATTTATAATTTTATATTATTCATTAATATCAAATAAAATTTATAATTTTTTTCCCTTTTTTTTAATTTTTAAATCACTTTTTTTAGGTTTTATTTTTTGCCTTATATATATTTATAAAATTTTAACAAGAGAGAGAGAGAACAATATTGACAATAATAATTTTTTTTAATCCAATATTTTGATATTACAATTGACGGATAGTTTTAAGAATAGTTTTATTTTTCTTTTTTTGGTATTTGAGTGATAAATAAACCAAGATTTATAATTATAATGATTGTTAAAATTAAATGAAAAAGAATCAAAATACCTTTGATCACGGAATTTGTGAATCGACAATTTTAAAAAATTGGTTATTTATATATATAATTTTTAACGTTATACAAATATTCGGTATTTAAAGTTAAATATTGGAATATGAATTTACCTATTTTTGTTTTTATTATAAATACCGTGACAAAATTATCATTTATATTCTTCTAACGAAATATTCATAGGTACGCCGAAAATTTATTTTTTCTTTTTCTATAAAAGAAACATCGGCTAAAAATGTGTGTTGAAATAGAAAGAATACCGGCGGAATAAATAGAAATGATAATTTTCTTTCTCTTTATTTAAAAAAAAAAACAAAATCTTTTTCTGACTTTCAAAGGGAAAGAAACAGAAATATATTCATGTAAATATATAAATGTAAATTAACTCCGATAATCAATGTAAGGTCAGAAAACTTGTCTGAAAATCTTTCGTAACGATCTTTGAAACCTTTTTATTTCCAAGCATTATTGTATTATGATAAATTAGTTGAACACGTTCATTGTCGTTTTGTTATCTCTATTTGTAAATACACGCTTTTTATAGATTAGATAAAGTAAAAAAATCGTGAAGATTGACATCATTAAATAATCGTAAAAATTCTTTACAATAATTGTCTGTTATGTTATTATTATTATTTTTTTTTTTTCATAAAAAGATTTTCCTTTTATTTATACATTCGTAACGTTTGTTGAATCGAACTTACCGATTAGATTAATCCACAAAGCTCTTTTCTCTTCGAAGAGATTTTAACCGGATGATACTCGAAAACGATCTAATCTTCTTGACACGAGGGATCACGAAAAAGGGAAGTAATAACATAGATCAAGAATTTCTTTCTCTCTTTTTTTCTGTGTGTATGTAATACATATTTCATATGTATTACAATATATATTATGTTTATTAAATAAATATATCTTCTAACATATTATTATAAATATATATTTATACAATTAAAAATACATATTTTTTTTTATCATCATTATCGTTACTATCATTTACTATAATATAATCCTTAATAACATTAATAGATCCCTTGTTGCAAATGATCCCTGGCATTTCCTCCGAGTTTCAAAACTCTTATTTCTGATAACTCTATTAAAATCTATATATTGGTATATACTAATAATATTATTAAACAAATATACATTCTAATATATTATTATAAATATTTATATAATTAAAACTAATTAATATATAATATTATTACAAATTAATATTTATAAATTAAAAAACATATATTATATACTTATCTTTTTTCATTCAGTATCAGTAGTAATACTATTTAAATTCTTCTGTAATAACATTAATAAATTTTGTGTTACAATGATCCCTAATATTTCATTCGAGTTTCGAAACTTGCTTCTGATAACTCTGTTATTTGGTTAAAAAAAAAAAAGTTAACATTACATTTAGTTATTTTAGTTTGATTATCTTCCATAGAATTTTAAAAACGATCAGATGTAAAAGACCTGTATTACGATTTCATCTTTGTTACTCGTTATCATCGAATATTCAATTCGTATTCGAATTCCATTATAAAGCTTTTGTGTTTAACGATTAAATTCAATTCGCCAAATCATTTTCTCTCCTAGATTATTGCATTTTTTAAATAAGCAGAATCTTTTGTTCACCTACGAAACAATCGTTAACGGTGATTATTACAAAATCTCATTTCATTTTTATTATTCATATTATTACTCTTTTTCTTCTACTTTTTGTCCCCTGGTTTGATATTTATCGAAGCGTGCCATTAAAAAAAAAAAAAAAAAAAAATAAATATAAAAGAAGAAAAATAAAAAAATAAAACAAAAAAAAGTACCAGGGGTTTGGTTATCGTCGCGAATTAACTTTCGACTCGCTTCGGTAACCAGGATATCGTAGTCGTGCACTGAGTGAGAGGATTCCTGAGGGTTGTAAAGAGGGAAGAAGAAGAAGAATAAGAAGAAGAGGAGGAAGAATAGTAGGAGGAAGAAGAGGAGAAGGACGAAGAGGTGAAGAAGCAAGAAAAAGAGTGGGATGTGAAAAGGGATGAGGTGGAGGGATGAAGAAGTAGGAAACGAGAGTAACTTAAATCCGGCAGATTGGTTTCGGCTGCCTCCGACGATTCTGGCGTCGATCCAACAAGCGGATTTCTCTTCGCTGCATATCGCGGAGAAGAGAGGAGATATCTTCGTGCCCGAATTTTCCTCCTAGCGCGAGATACCGAATCACATGTTGAATACAACCCGTATACAAGCCGAATACACGTTGAATACGTTCTCGAGGTATCTGTCGTCGTCGTCGTCGTACGTACGTACAGCTAGACGATTGAATTTCCTTTTCAAAGTCACTTCTATGCTCATCTTTTTTTTTTATTTCTTTTATTTTTTTTTTTTACCACCCATTTTCCCAATAGACATTTATAGAAGACGAGCTCGAATATTCCAATAATTTTATATAATATTCATATATATCGTTTTTGTACTGGGGGATAGAAAAAGTAATCTATATATATAGCAAAATTTTATCGTCGTCATTAATTTTTTTCCTACGAATATAATAATTGGTGTTATTAATTCCGACTATACAAAATTATTCGTATCTTTATTATTATATATATGGAATTTTTTTTTAATAACAACTTTATTATTATTTTCATTCAATCTTTTATATTACTTACAATCATTATGAAATATCTATATATTCAATTGCTATATAATAGCATTTTTTAAAAAGTTTTATTAATAGTTTATTAAATAATGAAAAAATATTCATGTGTTACCTTATTGTAATTATTAATTATTATTATAATAATAAGAAAAAAAAGTATATATTAAAAAAACATGCAGAACAAATAATTGGATTGATTTGAAATAAATAATGAAACACAATAGTTATCATTTACAACGATTGCTTGATTAGTTTGATAATGGGATGGGTTAATTTTATTTTTACTATAACGAAATCGTCGATAAAACGATTTCTCCGTTAATTAATTGTTTTGAACGAACGAGGTGACAATCGTTTTGCTCTTAACGAGGATCATTGTGCGGGAGACTCACTCACTCACAGTTGTTTCACTAGCCTAGCTATATCTAGCTAACAATCCAACAAGCAAGCTAGCTAGCTAGCAGGCAAGCTAACTCGATCTTCTCGTTTTCTCGCTTGACCCGAATATATATCCGTCTTTCTTTCTCTTCACTTGGATGTCTGTCACCGTGTCAAGGTCGTCCGCGCGAAGGATGCGCGAGATCCCATCAGGGATGCGAGATCACGATTCGCTTGTAATTTCTTGCGAAGGTTACGAAGAAACGAGATACGATGATCAGCATCATATACTAAATGTTATTTTTTAATATATACGCTGTATGTGTATCCGATTTATCTGAACTGATAAATTTAATCCCTTTTTTTTTGTTCTTTTTAATTTCGTTACATCCATACTTTTGTGTAAAACTATTAAAAAATATTGTAATTTTATTTAATAAACCAATATCGCGATTAGTTTACTTTGATTTGTTCGGTAAAGCGACTTTTCGGATTACAAAAATAATAACGAATTAATTTAAGTAATTTTTTTTAATTAATTATATTGTATTTATAATAAATACAAATTTTGTATTCTTATTTTTATTTATATTTATATTTATAAAAGAAACATACATACATATATATATATATATATATATATATATATATATATATATATATATATTTAAACTTTAATATATGTTATATAATAAATAAACTTTAATATATGTTATATATATATATATATATAAACAATAATGATGTCTTGGTTTCACGTTATATTCATTGGTTTATAATTTTAAATAAAAGGATCAATAAAATTTCTTCTTGAAATTCTTAAAAATGCAATATAAGTTTTCGTTTACATTACTTTTTGTTTAAATCAACGACTATACAAATAACTTTCAACTTTACCGTACTTTTATATATTTTTATTATTATTATTTAATTGAATAATTATAAGGATAAATTAAAATAGATACTTTATATATAAAAATAATATAATTATAATGAATTTTTAATGTCATAATATAATTATGACACCACTATTAATAATCTTATTCGATTAGTCAAGTTTTGGATAGGTTGTTTAAAGGGATTAAACGTGTTGACCCTTTTTCGACGGTAGGCCGATATATCGCTTTGTATTATTGATCCGTAGAGAACCGGTCTGACTGGAACTGGCTATCAAAACGTCAAGGTGACGCTAGTTATCGATTGCGTTGTGTCCCAGGGTGAACTTCATGGTGGCATAATTCGACGTGGATCGATCTCGATAAGTCGAGAAGAGAAACTAGTTTCACTCTTCCGGAGAAGAGAAGATCCCTTTCCCTCGTGTCACCTGTTCGAACTGGGGAGAAAGATAAAGGACAGAGAAACAGACAGACAGACAGACACACAGACACACACACACACACACAGACAGAGGAAGAGAGAGTAACGAAGAGGAAACCTTTTTTCTCTTTTTTTTTCTCAAGCAATTTCCGATAATCCGATATCTGGATAATTCGATATAATAAAAAAATGAAAAGAAAAGAAAGAACAATAAGGAATTAATACTTTTCAGGATACCATATATTGTTGTCCATTTGGTTGTTACATTTAGATTATCTTATATTTAACCCTTTGGGTTATATAGACGCATATAATATATGCAAACACATATTATGTATTTGTCAATATAAATGTATATAATGCAATGTTTGGTTTGCGTATTGAATGTTAGTTTTGAGTCTTATCAAAATTATGTAAGAAATAGAAACACTTTAATTAATAATGATAATTTATTATTGTTGTCCATTTGGTTGCCACATTTAGATCATTTAATATTTTTAACCCACTCAGTTGTATTGACGCATTTATGTTTGTCAATATGAATGCGTATAACGTAATGTTTGGTTTGTGTATTGATTGTTTATTTTTGAGTCTTGTCAAAATTATGTAAGAAATAGAAACACTTTAATAATTAATTATAATTTATTATTAGATGTGTAGTTAGTAAAATCAATCAACGAAACAATCATACTAATATCAAAGTATTCCGTCTCTATAAAACACTTCAGTTTAGAGTATTCATCACTCAAAGGGTTAAGTAGGTTTGGGTGGAATGTCAAAATGTTACGAAAAGAATGACGATGTGTACGAAAGGAACTATTTGATTATAACTTAATTGAAATTATTATTTTTTTATATGTTTATATATTATGTTATTCCTTTGTTAATAAAAATAAACCAACATTGTGCAATTTAAAAAGAAAGAAAATTTCTGTTCAACATGAGTTTTTTTATTTTTTTAAATTTTGTGCCAAAAAAAGGTTAATGCTTAAGATGACAGTAACAATTTCAAATTTATCCACTAATTTTTCATAACGTTGAATAATTATTATCATTACAAATATTTTTCATTGAAAATGATTGAATAAAATAAATAATTAATACTTCGATATTCAGAATATTAATAAAAATTTAAATGAAAATTGTTTTTTATCATTAAAGTTAAAAATCAAGGTGTATGAATACACCTGTCAAAAGTTATTTCAAATTTTTGTCGTATTATTATATTTATCATTTCTCAATTAATTCAATGTTATTAATAAACTATTATTGTCTCTTTTTTTAAAATTCTTTTTCATTCTTTTCTAGAATTGACAAAATTAATATAATTCATAACATGCTATAAAACATTGCTATTCATGAATTTAAAATTATTAGTACTTTTCTTTTTACCTCCGATTGTACCTCCCAAACGTTCTTAAATATTACTCATATCAAGTAATCAATCTATCCCCCTAAAAAGAAATTCAACGATAAAAAATGTTCTCGACGTTTCAAAGATCGAATATCGAATCTCATTCTCCTCCTATTTCGTCCTCTTCCTTTTCTTCTTCTCCTTCTTCTTCTTCTTCTTCTTGCTCATTCTTCCTTTTACCCTCTTTGGCTTTTTCCCCGAGTTTATTAAGTTTTTATCTGCTCCTTGTTTCGCGCCCCTACCACCATCACCTTTATGCCGCGAGATTTATAGGGACAATGCTTCTTTACGGTAGCGAGAGAAAAATAGAAAGAGGAAAAAGGAAAAAGGTAGGGATAGAGGAAGAAAATAAGGGTAGAAAGAAACGGCGAATGGCGCTCGACGCTGAATGGTGGATGAAAAGATCGGTCGAGAGTGTTCGACGACGACGACGACGATGACGACGAAGAGGGGTTGTGGAAACTGGAAGTGTGCTCGCTCGCGCGCGCACCATTTTATCTATGTGTACCTTTTTCATAGTGTGTAGGAATGAGAGAAGGCTGCTGCTGCTGCTGCTGCTACTGGAGGGTGGAACACGTCGAAGAAAGGAATCGATGCTTGTTTCGAAAGAGAAAGAGAGAGAGAGAGAGAGAAAGTGTGTGTATGTGTGGGTGAGGAGACGATAGGACGTTGCTCTCAAGTCCGAGACACAATGTTAATGGAATCGCAAGAGGTATTTGTATTGTGTCAAATCGATAGTCTCTCTCTCTCTCTCTCTCACTCTTTCTATCTAACTATTTATCTATCTATCTTTCTTTGTAAAGACGATCTCCGAGAGTCTAGTAGACGTTTTTCTTCTACATTCTCTTTCTTTTCACACTTTGATCTCTAATAACGTACACGTCTTCGTACGCTTGTCCTAAAATGAGTCGAGTTATTGAATTTTCTTATTGTACTTTTCGATCGATCTATCATGGACAAAGAATGCCGAGAAAGAGAGAGTAAAAGATATATATATATATATGTCTGTGTGTATGTATTTGTGATGAAACGTCATGATTGGTATAATCATAATAATAAATTGATCGAATCAAAAGAATTTCAGATGAAAATCTGTTAAGAGAAGAAAGTAATCGTTTATATTTGTTTTTTTTTTCGTTCAATTGCCGTTGTTGTTCTCGAGGTTTCCCATCGTGGAATGCATTTCGCGTCGCGTCGACAGGTCAGAACGGTACCCATCCAGTTTCCCGCATCTCTCCGCATTACTCTCGAGAACATTTCTCTCTGCGCCTCTCTGATACCAACGGGTATATATATATATATATATGTTATGTATGTGTCTATCTATAGCTATGTATGTATGTATGTATGTATATTTGGATGTATGTAGATGTATTCATGCATTTGGGATCGTATATATATATATATATATATGTATATGTACGTATGTATGTCTCTCTCACCGCAGGATGGGTAAGCGTGTGGCCGTATGACCACGGTATCTCTCTCTCTCTCTCTCTCTCTTTCTCTCTCTCTATCTATCTATCTCTCTGCCACTGTAATTACATGCTGCTACTAACAGGTATTTCGTCCGTGGTATTTATGCAAACTAAATCATTCGGGACGGTCCGTTGGAACGTTCCCGATCGCGCGTTTTCTCCGTTCGTGAAAGCACCCAGATCAAACGTAAATTCCTTCTCTTCCTTTTTTTAATTATCTACTTTTCTCTCTTCATTCATTTTTCTCTCTCTTTTTATAATCTTGATTTATTTATTTATCGGTCTTCAAATCTGATCATAATCACCTATATCTCTATTTATTTTTTCCTCTTTCTCTCTCTCTCTCTCTCTCTCTCTCTCTCTCTCTCTCTCTCTCTCTCTCTCTCTCTCTCTCTCTCTATGTATATATATATATATATATATACGTGAAATAAGAAAACTAGTTCCCGTCGGATCACTTACAGTCAAGGAGTAATGGGTACAGTTAGTATATAAAAGGGTTAACAGTTCGAAAGAAAATGCCGTATGTCGTATACTCGAAACAGAAAAAGATACAGTAAAAGACGCTCAACAATATCATAGAAAATGTAAGGGAGAGTATACGTGTGAAAAGGTTTTCGTAGAAAATTGACTACTAGACCCTTAAAAAAGGGTAGAGTAATAAAAGACACAAGCAATTTTAAATCGGTCGTATATTTCGGTACGATGATATTTCAAGCATAAAATGGCAGAAAAAAGTCTGTTGTTTCTATTTTCGTTTCTTCATTTTTTTTTTTTTTTTTATATTGGTTTTATTTTTATCGACGAATATTTTTGGAACGACGATGGTTAAGATTTAGCGTGGCACAGGATTCGAGTAAGTTCAAAGATCGTTGTCTGCTGAATAAGCTTTTTATACTGTGTGCGTGTTTATCGCGTCTTTGTCTGATGCGAGTTGTCAGATTCGCTCCACGGTTTGAAGCAGCCACGAAGCGGTTTGCTGCTTGGTTCAAGGCTTATAATTACTCGATCCTGCAAGTAGGTCGCTTTCTCCATGGCACTTTGCGCCATCAGTGTGTGTGCGCGCGAGCGCACATGCTTCAAGCAAAGTCTCTCGCAAGTACCGGGGAATCCTCTTGGTTACGCTATTAAATCTACCGTTTCAGCCTTGATTCCTTATTTCCTCGAGAGCAGCTACATCGTGCAAACTACTTATACGTGTATACACATATAAAGTGTCTACTTAAATACTTACATAGATCGTGATCGATCATTGTATTCTCGATTTATTAGACGCGTCTAACTTATCTATCGTAATATGATTAAACATTACAGATATTGTACTTTCTTTTCTTTTTCTTTTTTATATTTACATCACGTTTTCACTCCATATAAGTGCTATATAAAAGCGCGCATGCACAATTCAAGGACACAAATTTATATATATATTTTTTTAGTATTATTTCGTTTTATTATAATAAAATTGTTTGTTACTTCTTATAGAAAGGAATAGGTTTTTTTTTTTAATATTTTATTTTTATAATTTAAATAATACGTACTTGATCATTTTTATATCATTATATAATAATAATATTGGATGTTTAAATATAATGCCATTAGAAATTTTTCTCTCAATTTTATGACATTGATTTTATTATTATTTAAGTAAAGGTTTAAAGACCATTTTCAGTGGTATACTGTTTTCTTTTCTTTCTTAACACAAAAATTTTCATTTATTTCTTTCTCAAATATCTACAACATTTTTATTATTTCAAACTCGAACATTGAATTGGATTACACGAGATTTGAACGATTTAAACGTACGTTTTAATTAATATCCTTCGAAGAATCATTTTATATCCTATATTAATATTTACGTTATTTGCAATATCCGTTTGTTACAGTTATCTGCATCGGATTTTATTTTTCTTTCTTTCTTTCTCTCTCTTTGCATGTTTCTTTACGATATGTAGGTCAACGTCGAGTTAAAGAATCGGAGCTTGGAAAAATGAACGGTCAATTAGCGGCTCGGTTTCTCTTTTATTCCATCTCGAATTACGCGCCAAAACACACGGTGTTGCGTGTCCGTACTCTCATCATAACTTCCGATCTTCTTGTTTTACGATATTTAAGAGAAAAAAATAAAAACAAGAAAAACATATATCGTAAACCGCAAATAATAACAAAGAACAAAATCATTAATTGTTAGTGAACAACGTCTCGTAGTATGAAAAAGTTTCTTTCTCTATCACACAACATACAGATTTTCTCTTTTCTTCTTTTTCCCTTTTCTATCTCTCTCTTTCTCTTTCCCGTTGATCGTGTTCGACGATGCATCACGACGAAATATGATTGAACACTCCCACGCTATTGGAATTGTTTTCATGTGATACAACTTGTACCGTTACGATCCACTAAACAAAGATAGATACATGAATAGAGAGAGAGAGAGAGAATGAGAAGGAAGGGAGAGGGAGTGAAAATAATCTCTTTCTTAACATCATTTATTTCCAATTTTTATAACGGACTATCGAAAGAAAAAGGGTTTTTCTTTCTTTCCTCAGTAATATTTAAAAGTAATATTTCTAAATCGATTTAATAAAAATCCTAATACTTGTGCCAAAAGTTTTCTCTCTAGTCAAAACAAATCCGAGAAAGTTTGATGTATAAAGTCGACAGATTTTTCAACTGGATCGAATGAATTTTAAATTGGAATTTGTTGGCTCGTGTTATGTCAAAAATTCATGAATTAAATATGATATCCATTGGTAATCGATAGTACATATAAAACGAATCTTTTAAGGGAAAAGGTATATAAACCAAATTTGAACAAATTTTACTTATAAAATATTATGCTTTTCATTTTTTCGATTTTTTAATTTATTATTATTATTTGTTTATTTCTTTTTTTAATTCATAAATATTATCACGCGCCGAGATATATCAATAGATACAATTTAAGAGAAAAAAAGAAAAATAATAGAAAATAGATATATTACTATAAAATGATAAGAGACACATATTAATAGATATAATTTAAGGATAAAATAAAAATAGATAAGTTTTTGTACGATGATAAGAGACACACATGTTAATAGATACAATTTAAGAAAGAAGAAAAAGAAAAACACAAAATAGATATATATATTTTTTGTAAGGAGATAAGAGGTCAATGATCAGACTAATCCTGACCCCAAGGACGTTGTTGCACATGATAAGTATTGCACATGGTCTTCATCGTAATCGTTGGTCCACGCGCATTGACCCGACAGTTCTCATACCGGAAGCTTATGCTCGTTCGCACGCACTAATACGCGCAGAATATCATCGTGATACATATATATATGCATATGCGTATGGATAGACAGAAGTAGAGAGAGTGTGTGTAAGAGAGAGAGAGAAATAGAGAGGGAGTATGCGTAATGTGTATGTGTGAGTTTGTGAGTGTGTGTGTACGCACGTTTCACTTACAAACGGACATATATACGCATTCACACACACCGCACGCACGTAAAATGGTGGTCGGACCCGTCGGGATCGTCGAGGCTGCTGCATTGATCGGGAGGGTTCATCCTCCTCCTACTCCCCTCCAAAGCTCACCACTCTTCGCTCTTTCCTCCCCTTTAGTGAACAACGGACAAAGAGAACTCCGTGGGAGGAGAAGCTTTCGCTCTCTCACGTAGAGACAAGAGTAGTAGTAGTAGTAGTAGTCCTCACGGTCACTTTGCGACAACTCGATCGTTTCTAAACGATATAAATTATTAGCTACGGTTAAATACATTCCAGTGAATTTTTTTCTATTTTTATTTTTCATACTCACTCGTTTTTCTAATCAAATTCTACTCATTTTCATTTTTTGTTTTTACTTCATTTTTGTAAACTATATAACGAATAAAATTTGTGTGTTTTAAATTTATATGACAATTAATTTAATTGTTTTATTTTTTTTTCTGAATAAGTAGATAAGTGTCCGATCGTACAATTAGAAACATAAAAAAAGGGGGTTCAACAAATTCCTTTGATATTTTATCTGACAAGGAAATTTTGAATATACTGTTTTTTTTTTTATTTTTTTATTATGATCTTTTTTCTTCTTTCTTTTTATTTTTTTTTTTTTCGTTATTATCCCAAAGAGGGCCATTTGAGTTTGTCGAATTTTTTTTTTGGTGATTCTCGAGTGGCGGAGTCGCCGTACAAATGTTCCTTTAATTGGAAAGCAGGAAGTTTCGGTATGCGTTTTTCCCAGAGAATACTTCTACCGCTCCCCTTTTGTTTTCATTCTACGAAAAGGGTCGAATAAAAATGAGATCGACGGGATTCTGTTACTTTTGTAATAAAACGCAAAAAGAAGAAAAAAAAAGAAAAAGAGAAATGATAGGAGAGAAAATACAATTGAGAATAGAATAGAATAGAATAGGATAAAATAGAACAGAATAGAAGAGAAAAGTTTCGATAAAAGATCGTTATCCGTGCCATTATTTTGTGATATTTTTCCCTTTTCGAGAGGGCGGTCGATCAACGAACTGAAACTCTAATACACGGTGGACACGTAAACGAGCAACGTAAAAGTGCAAAAAGCTCCTCGTTAAATTTTTAACGATGTCAATCTGTCCGCTTCTACTTTCCGCTTTTGCGAACGTTCCTGTCTCCCTTTTCCCCCTCCCCCTCGACTCTGAACCCACTTTCCGTACATGTACAATATATATATATATATGTGTATGTGTCACCACTCATCCTTTTCCTCATCCCTGGTGAACTTTTTGAATATTTTCCTATCACGTTAAACGCTCGGAATTAAAAATTATTGCGAGCTTATTGTCCGGCCTCCCTCCCCACACCCCTGTTTGATCGAGATATCGAATCGTATAATCTTCGTGAATTCGTATATTATCTCTTTGCGGCACAAAATTTCAAATAATAAAAAAGCCCAGGTTGCATAGAAATTTTATCGAGTTTTAAATGAAACAAAATTCTTGTTATATTTTTTATTAATAACAGTATTACATAATGTAAAAATATAAAAAAATAAAGAATAATAATTTAATTACATTTTTAATAATAACTTAGAATAATAATTTAATTTACATTTATTGAAAATATTATTACCAACTGTTTTACGTAAATAACCGATAATAATAAATAAATGCATTAGAGTGCATCAAAAAGGTGGGACACTTTTTATCCCTCATTTTAATCCAAAAGAGTTATACGTAACCATTTCTTTTATTTTTTTTTCTTTTGAAATTCAATCACGTTCGAAAGTTTTCCAATTCTTTCCAACAGTTTTGTTCGCGAACTTTTCGTTTTGTTACTCGTTTACCAAAGAATAATGTTTATTTTTGCTGACGTGAAATTAAAGGAAAGATATAGAAATGAAAGAGAGAATAGAGAAAGGTTGAAGGATAAATATGCTAGCAAACGTAGGAGAAAGACTCGTCTTTCTTTCTATCTCTTTTTCTCTTTTTCTCTCTTTCTCCCTAATATTGTGTAACATTTAAAAGATATGCTCTATGCAGGTTTTCGCGTCCAACGCGTAGTTCCGTCTGCTGCCCGTTCCGTTTGCAACTACGACGAGTAGTACTTCTCGTAAATATCGTTAAGTAAACGCTCCTCTTCCTCCTCATTCTCCTCCTCCTCCTCCTTGACTCTTCTCGTGGCTTTGACGTAGAGTTTCGTTTAGTTTCAACATTCCTTGACTCTCTCTTTTTCATCCAAAGAAAAAAAAAATAACTTGGACTGGACACCGACAACTACGACAAGGATGACGATGATAACGATAATTAAGAGCTTTTGATATTTCAATCCTTCTTATATATTTTCTTATCTTTTTTTTTTCATCCATCTTTTAATACAAATTCGTTTGAAAAAAAATGAAGAAAAAAGAAATAAATCAAAAAATTCGTTTGAGAGACGACCACTACACTATATGACATATTTTACTACTCGTTTAAAAACAATTTCATAAGTTATAAACTCTCGTCGAATTTTTACCGAAGTTCCCTTCTTTTCTTTTTAAATCCCAACGATATTTTTTTCGTCAAATCATTTTCCCCTTTTAGGACCATTTTTCTCGTCGTCATCGTAAATATTTATCTCAATGAAATGAGTAGTGTGTCTATAGTCGAATCAAATTCGAGGAGTAGAAATTTAGTCGAGTCGGAAAGACGAACGATCCAAACTGACCGACAACATTCGGTTAATTTATGTCCGCCTATTGGCTGGTTAGTAACCACTACTAGCCGCATTACTGGATAGCGCAATGTCGAATCTGAGATCCCATCAACGATCTATGATGCACGATCTACGTGTTCTCTCTCTTTCTCTCTCGGTTGCTTCACTCGATTCGGGAAACGAGAAGCGTGTCGAGCCGACACGCTCGTAATTTTACTCGTAATTCTGCATTTCTCTCCCTCTTCCTCTCTCTCTCTCTCTCTCTCTCTCTCTCTCTCTCTCTATTACTCTTATACGCTCGAATGAACGCGGTTCGTTGAATCGAAGAGGAAGGCGTAGGTGTAAGAGAGAAAGAGAGAGAGAGAGAGAGAGACAGCAAGATAGAAGAAGAGAGAGGAGGGAGTCAACGAACATGGGAGCCCGTGACTGAGTGAATGTGTGAGTGAATAGCTGACTGAGTGAATAAGGGAGAAGTGAATGTGTGTGTGCGTGTGAGAGAGTGAGTGAGAGAGAGAGATAGACTACGATCGATCTTCTCCGAGCCCGCTACTCGGCTCCACGACCAGGACCATTCCCAATGTTCTCAAACATTCGGTATCCTGTAAATCTCCGGCTTATCCTGCGAATCTAAAGCCTTCTCTCAGACTTTCGCGCTTTACTAGGGGAGAAAAGTAAACGAGCAAAGAGAAAACATGAGAAAGAGGAAGAAAGAAATATATATATAGTAAGTATATTTTATTTCTCTTATTTTTCCTTTTATGGTACGTTTATTTAACAAACCAATTAACATCTTTCTATCATTGTCACACAAATGTGTTATTTAATATCGTGATCAACTCATTGAAAGAATATATGAAATGTTTAAAAATATAATTATATTAAGTTACTGATCTTATATTTTAATGGTATTTACAATAATTGATAATATAATTTTTTTTACACTGTATAAATATTTTATTCAACTTTTTTAATAATTCTATATCAAATAATCATTTGTAATTAATCTAAAAATTGCAGCACACACTACAAGATATCTCGTATTTTGCAGTCAATGGGTTTATGTTTCCTATTTCTCTTTTGATTCGTTATTCGTCTTGTTTTAAATCTCTAGGTATTTTCTTTTTCTTTTTTTTATCTTCTTTCTTTTCGAAGCAATCGTTAAACCTTGAAAATTGTTATAGAGAAAGTATAGAAGAATAAATATGAAAAAAAAGAAAAAAAAGTACAGAGAGTAAAAGGAAATTGATTAATTTGAATGGCGAAACAAGCGAACCGTGATAGCAAAATTGAAGGTCACTGGTCGATGAGACGAGGAAACTGTGTGAAGCATTTTACTACGCATCGTTTTTTTCAAAGGTCAAAGTTCTCTTCTCTTGCCACCACTCTACTACTATATCGTCGTGGGTGACTCTCGTATATGGGGGCGTTTTCACGAAACATTTTCATTTTACTGCTAAAAACGTTGCTAACGTTCGCTTCACAAGCCCCCGCCATTTTCATTTACAGGGAAAAACGTAAACTCTGACATTTCGAGAGCGTGCGTGCGTGCTGAATCTTTTCTCTCCTTTCTCTCTATTTTTCTCTTTTGATCTTGTTGTCAAAGTATTTTCTCTCTTTCGACGTTATTGTATTCAATGTTGTGTTTTTCATCGTTTAACGAACGGTCGTCCCGTTGTTTTCGCCCACACCCAACCGAGCCAACCTCCTCTTCGTTCTTTTCTCATTACTCTCTTTTACTTTTTTCCGTGCCTTGGTAAACTTTTCTACTTATAGACTTTTCACACTAACAATAATAATAATTACAGTAATAAACGTTATTGCTATAAAAAGAAATACATGCATTAGAGAGATAATATTATATATGTGACCACAGTTATGAAAGTATTCTAAGTCATATATCTCTTGTTTCGAGACATTTAAAGAATTATATTTGAACATTAAATGAATTCTATATAATATTGAAATAAACACTATCTAACGGTTCATTTTTGACAATATCGTGAAAATATTACATTGAATTAATCTAGTTTAAAATAATGTATGCTGTAAAATTACTAATAAATTCATTTTTCTTTTTTAAATTTGGACTTAGACCACTTTCATAATTATGGGCACATATAACAAATAAATTTGATTTTTTATTCCACATAAGTTAATATAAATTTCTTTCTTTTTTTTTTTTATAATACTACGATACAAATGTTTTGTATTATAACAATTTTGTAAAAATCTAATCGACCAAGTTTGAGCTTTAATTATTTAAAAAGATTCAATTTATACATTGTAGAAATCTCGTAAAAAATTAATTACCTTACCCAACGCTAGTCGTATCACATCTATCATTTCGTAGCCAATTAAAAATGAAACGCGACCCCAATATTGACCTATCCAACGGTTTACAAGTTGAGAAACGCTGTTCCATAATAATGCTCGATAAAACTTGATAAAATCGTTAATGCTTTTATATATATTGGTAATAACCTTTCATAAAATTAAACTTTTCGATCTTTAACTCGTTGCAAATTTCTCTATTATAAATTCCATCGAATGTAATAATAATAATATATCGAACGTAGAGAATATTGGATATTTTCAACTGATAAGAGAAAGAGAGTGGGAAAGGGGTTGGGGTGAGGGTTGGTATAGGGAGAAGTTGCCCGTTAGCGTATTCGTTCCTGTTTACGGTTCGTTCGAATTCGATGAAGGATTTATAACGTGGACAACGAGACTGCTCTTTGCTATTACTATTGCTGTTGCTGTTGCTGCTGTTGGTGTTGGTATTGGTATTTGAATGTGTTGGTATTGACGTTGTGTTGCTGTTACTACTACCGACCTGTATCGAACGTTTCATAATTAACGAAATCGTTCTGCACGCGCGTAACAGCTAATTACGTGCTTACGTAAGCCGCTTGAAAACTTGCTCACTCGCACGTTCCTCATCGTCGTCGTCGTTAACGTTCTCGTTGTGTCGTCGTCATCATCGTTGTCATCGTTGTGTCGTTGTGTCGTTGTGTAGTAGTCGCGTTTACAATATTATATCGCATCTCGTTATATTTTCCTTCATGAATTTTTATCGTTTTTTTTCTGTTCCTTTTTTTTAATTTTCATACATTTTTTGTATCATCATCATTCTTCTCCTTCTTAACATTTTTTTTTGTCTCTCTCTCTCTTTTTTTCTCGTGATTTAAATTTCTATTATATTTTCTTTTTTTTTTTATCTTTTTCTCTCTCATTTTTATCCTTCTCTTTTTATCGTCATTGTCACTTTTACGCTCGTCATCGTAATTTTTTTTCTCTCTCTCTCTCTCTCTCTCTTTTTTATCCCGTCCCTTATATCTGTCATTTTTTTAAGAGATAAAAGATAAAAGACATGATAAAAAAAAAGAATAAAAATATGAGAAAAAGAGAAGAATTGGGGGGATGAAAAGAGACAGAAGAAGAAAAAATATTTCGCAATTCCTCGACACACGGGAGGGGGGCATTGGTTACGGATCTTCCGGAGAGTAAAGCGAATAAGGAATTTCGAAAGATGGTGGTACGCGTTCGAGGCAACCAACGTGTTTCCGTTCTTATGTAAATTATTCACCTTTTAGTACATAGTGATTCAGAAAGCGGTTAAGTAGTTCTCCTCGTAGTATCGAAGAAGTCGAAGAAGGTGAACCTTCGATGGTAAAGAAAAACACAAACGAGCGTTTGTGTTCGTTATTTCCTTCGTTTTACGATTCCATCCGCTTTAAGGGAAAGGAACGAACGAGAGTTTGTAAACGAATAACTGACTGAGTGAGTCAATGGTGTAAGAGAGAGAGAGAGAAAGCGAGATAGATGGTTTGATAAATAGATAGACAGATTGATAGATAGATATATCAATAGAATGAGAGAAACATCGTTAAATCAAGTTTCAACCTAGTGTAAACTCGAATTTTGTATCGATAGTTCCTATTATTGTCGGTTTTATCATTTTTTTTTTTTTTTATCAGAGTAAACCATCGGTGTTTACTTTTAGAATGATAGAACATTTTAAGAGTTCAACCTGATATACAAATGTTTTTTTCTTTTATTTCTATTCTTTGATTTTTGTTAAATAGTTTTAAAGGGAAGGAAAAAAATTTATTTTTATCGATCGATTATCTGATATACAAATGTTTCTTTTTTTGTTATTTTATTTTGATTTTTGTTAAATAATTTAAAGGGAAAGAAAAAATTTTCTTTTTATTGATCGAAGTTCTTCTGCTAGAACAAACACTTTGAGGAAATAAGTACTTGCTTAATAACTTACTTACATGCTTAGATATTTACGTTTTAATACTTACATATTGGAACGTATATGAATTTGGATCATTAGTGATCGTTAGGATCAATGTTGAAGATTAAAATCTTCCGTTTCAATTTCATCATCGAGATAGTAAGGAAACATTAACAAGAGATAAGGTTGGAAAGTTAAAAGTACGACTTTAATATGCGGTTGGGCGTTGAGAAGAGGCAGGTTTTAATGGTTGAACAACACGCTACCATGTCCCACCCGTTTTCTTATTACTTTTTATCTCTTTCTCGATATTATTTTCTTCATTTATCTGTCATTGAAATATCCCTAGAATTTTAACATGTCACGTTATTTTTCTTTTCTCAATTTTAATTTTTTTTTCTTTATTTTATTTTATCACTCATTGTGTCAGTTATTTGATTTTTTCATACGACCTGTTAAGTTTCTTATAATTTTTTTTTTATTTCTTTTAGTTATCTTTTAATCATTATCAGTTATTTGAATTATTCATACGACGTGCTAAGTTTGTTATATTTTTGTTGTTTTGTTTTTTTAATTTCTTTTAGTTAGAAATTTAAGATTACGATAAAACGAAGTTTTGTTTTTTTAAGACAAATTGTTCACACGAAAATTATTTTAATGTTGATAAAGTATTATTATTTTATTTATTTCAAATCATTTCAAATCATTTCAAAGTCTAAATTTATTTTTTTTCCATTACGTATTAATATTATATTTTACGTAAAGAATCAAGTGACTTTAATCAGAAAAGAAAAAAAAACAAATTTGATTCCTCTCGAAATAAATTGGATTAAACAGAATGAAGGGATAAAAGAAAAGAAAAGAAAAAAAAGAAAAAAAAATAAGTAAAAGTGTTTTTTTGGAAAGCTATTAAATTATAAAATGGAATGAAGTTTGTTCGTAAAGGATTGGTGTGCGTATTACAGATCGATGATATTTAGGTAAGTTACTTTATCTATCGTCTGTATGTTGCACCGTGTGTGTTATATAAATAAATCATTGGAACTCTCTCGATCGTATCGAGGATCGATTTTATCAGAAACGACCTTTCTCCGGGTGGCACGAGCCATCGAGTTCTGCTGGAGTTACGTTTCCAGGTCACGACCCTCGTCTTTGAGCCAAGTTGACTCGCCTTTTTTCCCCTTCCCTCCGCGAAATTTATTCCAACTCTTCCTCTCATTTTTATAATTTCTCGATATTCATGGAATAGCTTTGGATGATGTTCATAATACTTGGTGTACATAAATGACGAACAATATTTTTAATATACATAAAGCTTCTTTTCTCTTTAATACTAGTCAGTTGTATACGATGTTTTTTTTTTTATTTAAAAAAGAAAAGAAACAGAAAAAAAAGTTTAAATTAAATTGATAGAATTGTTATCAAAGTTAATTGGATTAAAATAGTCTTTTGTGATGCAAAATGGCGTAAATTCGGACAAATTAGACAATGGTATATTACTGTTAATAGAACCACAGTTATGATATACAAATTATATTTTAATAAAATAATCATGTGAATTTGATTTGAATAAATTTTAAGAAAACGAAAACGTAGAAAAATCACATACTAACTCTAGTAATTATCATTTAAAATTTTTTCCACTTTTAAAAAATTATTTTATTGAGCATTATGAATATTATATCAATAATGTATAAACACCCTCTACATTGTGCCTAACTGCTGAAGAGTAAATTTTATTCAATATTACGAATATTTATTTTCGTAATACATACATATGTAACCTTTGGGAAGTCATATAAACAAAAATCAATAAAAGAAATTTTAACCGACTTTCATAAAGGACAATGAATCAGTCAAATAGTGGATTTCAAAGCGGACGGTACGTTGAATTTAATCTTCGTGTTTCTAAATTACAATATACATTTTCTTCAATTAATTAACACTTATTAAAGGTATATCAAACACTCTTATATACTTTATTAATATTAACGACTCTTTGTTTAATTTAAAATACATTTGTATTAAAGTTCTTTCTTAATTGTAATTTCAAGTTCAATATTTTCATCGATTAAATATCAAATCGAGAATTGTTTAACATTTCGGAAGTATATTATAAAACAAATGTAATTTCTTATTCTTATTGTAATGGGTATTACATTGATTTTGATATTAAAAATCGTTTAAAAGTGCAATCAAAATAAAGAATGATCAATTGTTAAACATGATAAAAGCTTAAGTATTCATTCTGTTTATACAATTATACTAACATATATACGACTTTATTTTCTATACATTTTATTTTCGTATTTGTTTAATTCACTTTTTATAATTAAAGCTATAAAGTTAAACT
This sequence comes from Polistes dominula, assembly GCF_049000335.1. NCBI lineage: Eukaryota > Metazoa > Arthropoda > Insecta > Hymenoptera > Vespidae > Polistes > Polistes dominula. The sequence continues at coordinate 4,557,292 of NW_028301169.1, read as the reverse complement.
CAATATAAATATCTAATTAAATAATAAATCCAATTGAACTCATTAAATATCTAATTAAGATATACTAAAGTATTTATCTATAAATTGTTTTCATTTTAAACACACTATATCAGTAATTTTCAATTAAAAATTTAAAATATAAAAATAACGGTGTATGATTTTAAGAAACTTACAGTAGTATTTTTCTTTTTGTTAATAACATTTGTTTGATAATAACGTTAGAACGTTTAAAGAAAAGAATATATATTTTAGTGAAATATTTATTTGAGATAATTTTCTAGAAAAATAAGAATAAGAAGTGGAAAAAGAAGATATAAAAATAGGGAAGTAATGAAAAACGTATCGCAAACGAAACGTCGAACGAACAAGAACATTTTCCTCGATAAGGATCCTAGTAGTAGTTACTTTAGCTTCTCGATAAAAATCTCGAGTTTTTCACATTTATTTCTTATCTCTTTCCCTCTCTCTTTCCCTCTCTCTGTCTTTCTCTCTCTCTCTCTCTCTTTTCCTCTCTTTTTCTATCTCTCCTAAGAAGAACAACTACGATGCATCTGAGAATATACCATTCTCTCGTGTTCTATTCTTTTGTCTTCCTACACACGATGAAAAAGAGAAAAGCACTGGATTTTCTCTATTTCTATCCCCCCCCTTTCTCCATCCCACTCTCCCTCTTTCTCTCTCTTTTTCTTTCTTATTTCACGATAAATGTTTCTCTTGTTGGAAATTCAAATTTTCTTTAAAAGTTTCTTCTTCCTCCTTTTTTGTTTTCCTTTTCTTTTTCTCTCTTTCTTTTTCTCTCTATCTCTCTCCTTTTGTTCCTTTTTTTCTAACGTAATAAGTTTTCCTTCGGTTTTATTTGAAAAGGAGATAGAAATAGATAAAGGGGAATTTTTGTTCTTCATCTAATTAACACTCTCTTTATACCTTAATTAAAATAATTAATCGCGTTGTCGAATAGCCACGGGGTAGATACAATGTATATGCATTCTCGTTGCAATAACGTCAATAAACATCCGTTTTCATTCAAATACTTCTTTCTCTCTCTCTCTCTCTCTCTCTCTCTCTTTCTTCTTCTTTTGATTCATTTGATTCGCTTTGATTGCTTGCACAAGCTCAATTCGGGCGAATTGTAATCGCATATGCTCGGAAAAATATTACGATGTGTATGGTTCGTGTGTATCGGCGGGTATGGGACCCTATAAATTGCAAATGTATATGTAAATGTAAATGTAAATTTAAATGTAGATGTAAATGTAAATGTAAATGTGACTATAACTATGGACTATGACACTGTGTGACTGTTACTCTGTCCAATGTGAACATGTGTGTGTGGGCAGCAGACAGGTGTGTGGATTGTAAGCGAAAATCATCCGCTATATTTATAATGTGTATGTATATGTATATGATGTGTTTGTAGAGTGTGTGAGTAGTGTGAGTGGGTGTGTACGTACGTGCACGTGCCGCCTGGAGCTTTCAGAAAAAGCGTGGAAAACAAAGGAAAATACAGCTGAGCTTTAGTTAAGCTCTCGCTGAATCGAATTAAAGCGTTACTAGAAATTCGATCACTTTTTTGTTTTGTGTGTGTATGCGTGTGTGTTAGCGATTGAAATTCGATGAAAATATTTTTTTATATCGATATGGGGAAAGAGATTCTTATAACTAACAATGATGATTTTATTTACTTTTTTAATTTTATTATTTTATTTTATCATACTTTTTGTTTCATTCTTCATTAATTTTCGATTAATTAATTAATTAATTATTTATTTTTTTCTTTGTTACAGGTAAGTGTTTCAACGATACTTGATGCAAAATTTCGAAATGTGGAACTAGTCGTCAAGGTTAGATTTTTGTATTCATTATTTTTTATCACACCATAATTTATATCAACTCTTTGAAATATTTTTTATATTATATTTCAATTTTTGTTTATTTTTAAATATTAATTACAGAAAGTTATTTGAAATGTTTCAATAGTTGTTATTTTATATTTTTCTAAAATGTGACGCGTTGCAATTTTTTATTTTACAAACGTTGCATTTTCTTTTTTAAATTCATCAAACAATAGTAATTTAATTTCAAAAAACGGAATATTGTGGCATTTATTATTTCATCAAAAAGTTGCAAATGTTACTATTCAAGATCAATCTAAATTTTGTATAATGGGACACAATAGACTTTTATCAAAATTGAAATTTCTCAAATAATTTTATTATGATCGTCACATCTGATATCTAAAAAAAAAACCAAAGTATAAGTAAAAATATATCATTTAAGTATGAACATCGTTATATCATTCGTTTGACATTTTGATTTAAACTCGATCGTGAAAACAAATGAAAAAAAATATGATGAAACGAACGTGTTTATTAGAAACCGCTTAAAAAAAAAAAAAAGAAAGAAGAAATTAGAGATCACAAAAAGAACATACATTTCATAACAGTTAATTATTAACGTCATTAGTTCCATTATTATGATACCGTATATAGTATTGATAATTAAATCGCGTTATTATCGTATTTGTTATCACCATTTCTCTTCAACTACCACCATCAGAGCCTTCTAGTTTACCCTTCCACTCCCTTCATCCCCTTCTTCATATTTACCCATTTTGTTCATTCGAGTTAGATGGAACGCGCGTGACTGATCATCGTACGCCCTTAACCCCTGTGTGACTTCGTATCGTGTTCTTGGTTGTAGGATCTATAATTTCAAGCTGACGCGAGTGAATCGTTCTTGTATATTATTATCCGTATTTCCCCTTCGTGTCGGCGTTCGTAGTTATAAACATCGACGTTTCTCTTAACCTCGATTTCAAATTTAATAAGTTCAATTCTTCCTTTTGTAAATAAAACCGGATACATTTTTGTTACATGCTAAATTTCTTGATACTTCGTTTATTTATGTATATTTATTTCTATTGAAAACGGGTAAGTGACCGTTTAAACCAAAAAAAAAAATCAATTATAATATAAAACATGTATTTAAATATATTAGGAGATTTTTTAGCCAATTGGATAGCTAACAAAATATTTTCTTTTATTTAGAAATAAATAAATGGTACATTTTTTATGCGTTTCTATCGCATTTGTTTTTACAAATTACAGGAATTATTTTTTTACAAATAACAGAACTCGCGTGGTAGATTGCGTTGCATTTCTACAATACACTAATTATTCGTACTTAAACATTTATCAAAAGTGGCTAGATGACTCTTAAGTAAAAAAACTAAAATTTATTATTTATTATTTATTTATTTATTTTATTATTTTTTTACTACTTTAGTTTTTTTGTATATATTATTTTTTGTATATTGTATATTATATATTATTAGGTTGACGACTAATAAATTGCGGATTTATCAAGGAAAATGATTGGTGATATCCGCAATTAATTTGTTGTCAACCCAATATATACTATTTAATATAATTTAATATTTATTTATATAATATTATATTTGATATTATATATTATATATATACTTATTATCTTTTGTAAAAAAAATCTTTTTAATTACTTAAAAATCGCAATTAACGTTCTTACTTCGTAAAGGGTTAAACAATTTATACAAATAAATAAATTGTATGAACAATGTTTGTTAGACTTCAAAGATGTTTTTAAAGAAGAAATGTTACGAAAATTATTTAATAGATAGAACAGTTTACTAAAATAGAGAGAGAGAAATTGAAAGAAAGAAAGAAAGAAATAAATAAATAAAGAAAGAAAGAAAGAAAGAAAGAAAGAAAGGAAGAAAGTAGGTAAATGTAAGTTTTAATATTATTCAGTAAAATAAACAAACAAATTTGATACGTTGATTCTGGTAGAGTTTTTTTTTGTACTCTATTTAACCGGACGGTAATAAAAATGCAATTTTTGCTTTATTATAATTTACTTTGCAAATTGTATAACTTTATTTGAATACATCAATAAATTAAACCTTGAAAACTTTCGATGAAAATATTATTTTTCAATCGATAAAAAGTGTATTCCCCTTATTGGCAAAAGTAATTTTACAAGATTATCTAATAGTGATACTATGAATGTTTATACACTGGAATCAAAGTGTTAATAAAATTAAACGAGATTTTCTTTTTTTCTAGTTCATACGACTATTATTTAAAATATTTATTTCTTATAAAATGTTCAATATCAAATCCTTTGTAGACGATAAACTTTATATTTAGTTATTTTCCTTTATATTCAATTTCTTTTGAAATACGCTATCGATCTTATTTGAACAAAACCCTGCAATAAACCTATGAAATAAAATATCATAGAATACGATAGGCAGTAGGTATAGGGTATCGTTTACTTAAAAAATTCCACTCAAAGATTAAAAAAAATTCTGGAGGACCATAAATTCCCAACCAACTCAACGATCATCGAAACATATTGGTGCGACGAAAACCTTTGTGCAGTGTCGGGTCCTTTGAGTGGTATACGATACCTATGTAAACATGGGATAACACAGAGAGAAAGGACATTACTCATAAAGAAAATTTCTTATGCTTAACCCTCACTATAACCCTTACCAAAAACATAAGCTCTTCCATCGGGAAACCCTGGTACGTAGACCCTCCTACTATTGGCCAATAAGTTTCATTTATTTCCTTCCCTCTCCAAAGGGGTGTAACTAATTTGGATATAAAATATGTGAAATAAAGTAAGAAAGTGTCCGTCATTCAACATACATTCATACAGTCCATACCAAGCATTCAAATAATTGTAACATAGTCGGCAAGACTCAAATAATAAATTCATTATTGAATAAAAAACTGCCGTGAGATTTCCGTACAAAACGCGAGATAATTTCAACTTAAAAATTGTATGTTAGTTTAAAACGGATATGTTATGCTTCAGCATAACATATAGTGCGCGCGAACATAAAAATTAAAGAAAAATTTTAAACAAAATCGTGTAACTCAAGTAATATTATATTTAAACAACTCCTCGCATGATAACCAATTTATTAAAATAAAATTATATAATAATTTATTATTATCATTATATTAATTATAATGTAATTTATAAATTTAAATAAAAAATATATTATTATATATTTTATATAAAATATATAATTTAAAAAATAATTTAATAAAAAAATACTTCTATATTTAAAATAATTCAACCCAAAAAGAAATCGTTTTTTGCTCTTATAATATTTAATATAATTTTATAAAAAATAAAAAATAAAATAATTTAATCCAGTCTAAATTAATAAAATTGAGGATCACGACTCGAGGATATTTTATTAATACGCATAGATATGTCGATAATTGCGAATTAATCTTTATTTTCTATAGACATATACGTAATACACTGTGTTCTATCACTGTATGTACGTATTCCTCGACGTACCACATATGTGTACATATAGATGCGTATGCATATACATACATATATATTTGTCTGTCCTTTACCTGCTGTACAGTGCTGTGTGCTGTGTCGGTACGCGTGCAGTCGCATCCGAAATCGATATGTTCTTGTTTGCGTTATGCAAGCAAACATCTCTGGAAAACGCCGACACTCCTCCCCCCTCTCTCTATCTATCTATCTATCTCTCTTTCTCTTTCTATATATATATATATATATATATATATATATATGTTCTATCTCCGTCTTTCTCCACCTCTTTCGTTGTCGATGCGCGCCGAGGGAGCCTCGAACGTATCGAATATTTTCAAATACCATGGAATACTATCTATACGTGCCGAGATCGTCGAGTTTGATATCTTCCTCTCGCATCCTTTTCTCTCTTACACTCTCTTTCTCTCGCTCTCTCTCTCATAGTCTTTCTCTCTTTCTGTCTTTCGATAGGAAACGAAGGAGAAAAGGAAAGGGAAGCTGAGACGGTAAAGCGATATCATTTCGTCCACATTTTCCGTCTCCAGTTTTCCTTCCTTCCCTCCACTACCTCCTTTTCTTACTCAACCATACCCCTTCCACCACCCCCTCTTCACCCCCTTTATACTCTTTCTACTTCTACTCCTTCTTATTTTTCTTTTTCTTATTCTAGTTCTTCTTCTTCTTCTTTTGCTTCTTTTGCTTTCTTTTGCTTTCTTTTCTTACGAGGTTTTGTGTTTGCGTTTATGTGTGAGTATACGTGTGCATGTACCGAAAGAATGAGTGAGTGAGAAAAAGAGAGAGAGAGAAAGAGAGAAAGGAAAGAAGGAAATCCTCCACGATCAATGTTTCATATCTCTATTCTCGGGAATGGCTCGTTCGCGGAAGTGCAGCGCAGAAAATATGCTTTTTAGTCGAACCTCCTTCTATTCCTTTGTATGTGTGCTGTGTGCTGTATATATATGTATGTGTATATGTATATATAGTTCGTTCGTTGCATGATAAAAGCTCTTGGACTCTTCCTTAAACGTAAAAGGAATTAAGGACTCGAAAAATTATCTCTCCGGAGTGTACTCTCCCTTTTTCTATCTCTCTTCCTCTTTATCTATTTCTTCCTCTTTTTTCTTTTTAATTTAAAAAGCAACATTTGTTTTTCAATTTCATTTCTTTTTATTTCCTTTTCCTTTTGTATAATTAAAAAAACAAAATGAAAATGATGAATGTATTATTACACGTTTCTAGTACGCTTGCTTGCACGAATTTACCCAACCTTCCACCCTGCAACCCTCTCCTCTCCTGATTTAGGGACAGATCACTTGTTAGAAACAAAATTAAAAAGATCGAACTTTTATGGTGTTTGTAATCAATTTTTAAGTAATATATATATATATGTATGAATAGTATGAATATTATTATAGATGTTATTATTGTGTCGAATCGGGAACAAGTTATAAATTAATATTACATATGCATAAATTGACAAAGTATATACTTATAATTTATATATGTTATATATATTGATGTATGTATATACTATAGATCAATTATCTATCGGTTTTTATTGCCGTTTTTGCAAATCAATATCTTGTTCAATGTTATTACAATTTAAGAAAAAAAAAGCAATAAATTAGTTGTGTGTACTAATATACGGGATAAATAGTTTTGATTGAAATTTCACCAAGAGTAAAAATATCTAAAGATAACAGGTACATTAAAAGCTAATTTGTTTCTCGCTTGGTTCCCCTGAATTTAACGGAATGAAGGCGTGTTTCACCTCGGAGCGTGACGGTTGGGATCAAACTCCATTTAAACTGGCCAGCAAAAAGGTTATTGTGTACACGACGTGATGCGCCTAAAGAAGTTTTCACTTTATCAAAAGAAGAAAAAACCCTCCTATTGTTTTCCAAGCCCGGTAATAACGATTAAAAATGTTTGTTTATTTGTTTGTTTATTGTTTCTGGTTGTCATCGATTTTCAACACGGGTGCCTTTAAGATAATAAAGGTTGAGTATCCCTGGAGTTAGGGATATTGATGTAGTTACACTACTATATACATACTACTACTGCATTTGATATTTAATACGTTGAAACTAAAAAGATATCATCTTAGCTCGTAAATCACGAGACGCGCGCGCGCGTGTCTTTTCGCGAGTAGAAACGGGTTTTCGAAACGTCGCAAATTTTGTCTTCTATCCACTTGGCTCCTATAACTCCTTTGTTCTCTAGCGAATAAGACGATAGAAGAGGCAAAGCGATGAGATGAGAGTATGCGAGAGAAACAGAAAGAGAGAGAGAAAAGGTAGGAGATAACTACGTCAGGATGCTTTTTGAAGGAGTTGAAAGAGTGGGATGGGTGGGTGGAGGTTGGTGGTGGAGGTGGGGGAGGGGGATAGAGAATTCAGAATTCGAGTGGGCGTAGCAAAAGCGAGAATAAATTTAACATGGAATGAATAAGAGAGAAAGAGAGAGAGAGAAAGTGGTGGTGGAGTGAGGTGTGGAGTGGGGGTGTGGAGAAAACATCATCCGTTTGCAATTCGATGTAAAATCGTACGAGTGTTGTAGTTTCACTTGCTGTATTAGCCGGACTTGTTTACACTACGATTCCGAGCGTGAGATTTGTTGAACTCTACCTTCGATTTAACCGCGAACTTTCTCTTTCTCTTACTATCTATCATTTTCTATTCCCCCCTCCCTCTTCTTGCAGACATATACTTTCGACGTTGGTTCGGGGGCTAAATTTGCAATTCGACTATAGAAGAAAGTAATCAAATTAATCGAATATAACCCTTTTCCTAATTTGCAAAGTGAAAATAATATTATATTTGCGATGAATGATGAATTGATCGGATCAAAATTTTAGTCCTCGAAATTCAAAATTCTATTAATATATCAATAATATAAAACGATAACAAAAATTTTTTTGGATGGGGGAAAAGAAAAAACGAAAAAGAAAAATTTAAAAAAAGAACATTTAATTTATTTTCTTAAAACCGTTCAATTAAAAGATTATAACTAACAAAGTATTTTGCTCGAGTAGCAGACTACTCCTCGAATGCAAAGTTAGTAGAGTTGGCCGTTAGTTGATGATGAACAGTATCGTCGTCGTTACTATGCTCATGAATATTACACGAATAAGATTCTACGCATCGGACTACATCGTTGCAACGAGTTAATGAATTATCGGTGTAATTAATCGAACGTACCGAGAGCGCGAGCGTCCATTACGCGAGTACTACCCAACCCTTCCCTCCCCCCTTCCCCTTCCTCTTCTTCCTCCTCGATCGCTACTTCACCATCTCTCCCTCTTCTTCTTCCACCACTATATATTCCTTTTCTTCGTTCCCGCATGCATGTAAATTCGTATTGTACACCAGGCGGGGGGGGGGGGGTGAGTATGTATGTACTATGTGTGTTACTCCTAGGTAGTTGGTTTACTTCGTTTAATTTAATATTCATGCATTCGTTCGCGAATTAATTTAGGCGGTTTTGTAATAATATATATTGGTCTGAAAATAATTTCTCCGTAGAAAATTTCGAGATGCGAAATGAAAAAAGAGGAAGGATAGGAAAGGAAAGAGAGAAAGAAATAGAAAAAAAAGAAAAAGAAAAGTTAGTAGTATCTACTAAAGCGAATACATTTAAAGTCGTTTTGTATCCATATAAAATATATTACATATCTCGAAGAATGCTAATATTTTTCTTCGACGAGGGAAAACTCGATTTATCGTTTCGTTTAAACGACACTAACACGGTTGCACACACCTATATTACTTGCTCTCTAGGTTATCGTCATTGCGTAACGCGTTGAGCGATTTGCAACGATCGATGTTTATTTATATTACTATATATATATATATATATATATATATATATATATATATATATATATAATATTAGTGTGGGTCAAAAAAATCAATTATTTTTTTTTTTTACAAGTGCCATGGAAAAATGAGTTGCTAGACACCTTAAAAAAATTCTCACCAAATATGAGCTCTTAATTTTAATAGGAAGACCCTCCGCATCGCAGTTTTTTATTTTTTTCTCAGTCCAATAGAATAAAATTCATATCTCATCATTAATTGATTGTACAGAAAAATGTTCTGGAAGAATTTTATAGGAAATTTAATGCTCTACAAAAAAGGTATCTTATATTTTTTCCGTAAACCTCACCATTTGAATGATATTAAAGATTTAAGTTTGATTCTTTTAAGACAAATTTCATTTTTGTTTATGAATTTTATAACTCGACAATAAATGACTATTATAAAATGTGCAATACAAATTTTTGTAGGGAATTAACTGCTCTATATAAATGATGTCTTATGTTTTGGCGATTAAATTAAGCGTTTAAAAGATATTCATCATCAAACTTTCATGTGTACTGATTTCTGTCTCTGAATATCTTTTGAACGTTTAATTTAATCGCCAAAACATAAGACACCATTTTTATAGAGCAGTTAATTTCCTACAAAAATTTGAATTGCACATTTTATAATAGTCATTTATTGTCGAGTTATAAAATTCATAAACAGAAATGAAATTTGTCTTAAAATAAACAAACTTAAATCTTATATATATATATATATATGTATATGTAGATATAGATATAGATGTTATATATAGTTGCATACAAAATTATCCGTCCAAACATAATTTTATCATTTAGTATGGTTTAAAAAATACAGAATGAAAACTCAAATATATCATTGTAAAGCGTTTTTATTATGCCATCAAAATATGTAATTTAAAAATTGTTTATAACTGTTAACAATTATTTGTTACAAATATGACAATTTCTGGTTTTTCATAAATATCCTGCCATGTTCTATGAAGGTATTAATCAAGGTAGAATGTATTTTACTTCGCTATGTTTACGTTATCAGTCGCGAATGTATGTAAACATTGAGTTCGTTGTCTTTTCTGTTTTGTATGATCAGTAACACTTTGTCAAAATGCCGAAATGCACATCTTTAAACATTCGTAAATTAATTATTAAATTACACGATGAAGGAAAAGTCTCCCGTGAAATATCAACAATTTTGGCTATCAGAAAATCGACTGTTAACATTATTATTATTAAATTTAAGACAACGGGTACTTTAGAAGCTAAACGCAATCCTGGGCGACCAAGAAAAACAACTAATCGTGTTGATAGAGTAATTAAAAGAAAGGCTATCTCAGACGTAAAAAAGAATGCTGCAATCAATGCACGCGAGTTACGCGAAGAAAATTTGGCTGACATTAGTCAAAGTACTGTGTCACGAAGGTTGACAGAAGTGGGACTTTTCAGACGCGTTGTTGTTAAAAAACCACTTATCAGTAAGAAAAATAAGAAGGACAGATTGGAATTCGCCAAAAGACATCAACACTAGACTATTGAAGATTGGAAAAAAGTGCTCTTTTTGGATGAAACTAAAATTAATGTGTTTGGAAACGATGGGAGGAGATATGTTCGACGACAAAAGGTAAAAGGTACTAGATATGATTCAAGACATCAAATACACACTGTAAAACACGGTAAAAGTAGCATTATTCTATGGGGTCCCTTTTCTTGGAAAGGCGTTAGCCCAATCTTTAAAATTGAAGACACAATGGACTCTATTAAATATAGAGATATCATATTAGATGTAATTCTGCCTTATGCATGTCAAAACGTGCCACGAGGATGAATATTTCAGCAGGATAATGATCAAAAACATCAATTAAAGCTTCGTCAACAGGTTTTTTCCCAGAAAAAAAGCCCGAATTTTAGAGTAGCCAAGTTAATCTCGGACTTAAATCCCATAGAACATTAATGGCAAGAGCTAAAACTAAAATTAGGATCTAAAACATGTGCGAATAAAGCTAATTTGTGGGAAAAAGTTCAAGAAGAGTGGAAAAATATCTCTCAAGATAAAATCGTTAAACTAATTGAATCGATGGCTCACCGATGTGCTGCTGTGATAGCTGCAAAGAGTATGGCTACTAAATATTGATGAAAATTTAACATTTATTTCTTATATTTATTTTTTATTACTACTTCTGATTATTTTTCCTTCAATTTTTTCTATACATAGTGTGAAATTTGTATTTATGAAAAATAATTTATGAAAAATAATTTGGTATTTATGAAAAACCAAAAATTGTTATTCTTGTTATAAATAATTATAAATTGTTATATATAATTTTGTAATTACATGGTTTTATAACAAAATAAAAATACTTTACGATGATATATTTGTATTTGTATTTTGCACCCTTTACATGTTACATAATCAAAAAATTATGTTTGGCCGGATAATTTTGCATGCAACTGTATGTATGTAGGCATGTGTGTATATGTGTATTCTTGTCTAGATACGTTATTCAATATCGTTATGCACGAAAGAACCAATTAACGAGAAACCTTCTTTCTTCTTTAAACTTTACTTTAACCAAGGTTGATGCTTTCGTTGAATTTCTTTCAAGAAGATTAATACGTTTACTCTTCTTTGTGCTATTATATTTTACTCTTCAAAAGATTTTTCATCTTTTCTCCTCCTCTTCTCCACTTCTTTTTCTTATGTTTTTTTGTGTTTTATTTTTCTTTTTTTTTCTTTTTGAGAAGAAAATAAAAATGGACAAAAAAATAAATATTAGTTCATACGACTTAATTTCATCTTAGAAATCCGCATTTCCTTTTTCAACTATTCCTACGTAAGAATAACTTTTTTATCGTTGAAAAGTCAAAATCGATTATTATGTTTTGTCGAGAATAAGAAACTTGGTCAAATCTGGGTACTTTCGAGTTTTTCTTTTTTCGTCTTCGTCTTGTGGTACTCCTCAGGAAATGCCGTTTAGTTTCGACATCATAATTTAAAGATATTTTCGAAAAAGATTTCACTTTATAAAAATTTCGAATTCTACTCATAAATTCCATTGAATAAGTTATATGAGAGATTGCGTAATACTATTTACAATAATATAATTTATATTGAAACATTTTGTAAATTATTGTTTCATTTTTATCGACGAATATAAAAATTTATTTAAATGTCTAACGATGATAGATTTGTTTTTATTACTATTATCATGTAACGAATATATGCGTATTAAGTATGTATTTTGTTACAATCCCATATATATAACATTAATACAAAATGAATTTTTACAACATATAATGCAAAACATTATTTTCAAATGTCATTATTATCGTTGTTTAACATTTATTCAAGTAACATTGAATTTTTATAAAATTTATTTTCCCGATAATGAAATCTTTTTATTAACATTGATAAAGTTCTCCCCTCTTGTTCGTCAACATGGATTTAACGCTTTATCGATTTACATAAATACGTAATTAGATAATAAAAATATCATTTTAAAAGAATAATATCCGGTGAACGAACTTTTGTTTATACGAGGATTAGGAAAGGGTGAGTTGAGTTAAAAAAGTTTTCTACCTACGTCAGAAAATAATATGGGAAGAAATTTGATCGAAAAAATAACATATATATATTTATTCTTTTATACTTTATATACTATAGGTTGAAAAAATTAATTCAATTCATCGAATATATATTTGACATTTCACAAATCAACGTTGTGTATCGTTTAATTAGCAACATCAAACGTTTATCTGTTAATATTCAGAATCCAGGAACAGATATTACACTCTCGAATACCTCTAATTATTATCAATTCTCTCTGTTCCTAATCGGTTCGATATCAAAGTCTCTTAGTTTCAATAGGATTATGTAAAATCCATAGTTGTTTTAGATAATGTAGAAGGACGAGCGGATAATTGCTGATAACTCGTTAGTTATTAGACAACATGTTTGTTTTCATAATGCAACGTAGAATCGATATTGATAAAAGTACTTTCTTCTGTAGTATAGCTCGATATTTTCTTTACAAAATTTATTTTTCATTATCAACGAGATTCCACTTATTTACTTACTTATTTACTTACTTACTTACTTTTACTTGAACGCTTAGAATAATTTTCATCCTTTTTCGTAGCGTATCTCAACAAGCACGAGTTTACTGTTAAGGATTTTCTTTACTCCTTGTATTTTAATTATTTTACTTAAACGTGTACCAAGGAAAATCAAGCGTTCGATTAAACTCTACGAAGCATTATATTATATACAGAATATTTCAAAATATCTCAGCATCACATAACTTTCAGGGAAATAGTTTCGATTAATCGAAATTTAAGAAGAACAATCGTTATGTTCGTTGCTACTTTCTTTTTTCCGTATTATATTTGTTTTTTTTTATCTCCCAATAATTAATACGACTTTATTGATAATTAAAAGCAAAAGAATTAAAACACAAGTTTTTTTTTGTTTAGCTTCAACATAATTCAATCAATTCTCGTAATTCATTAAACGTGATTTATTTATGAACCCTTATTAATATTAAACACTATAATGATCTAATTTACTATTGTATTCTATGCGTGTATAAATATATAATCAGAATCGTATAATCATGATTTAAAAGAAAAAAATAAATAATAATAATAATAATAATAGAATTAACGAACATTGTTCTAATAAATAAATTAATTATCAAAAGGGAGAAAATGATTACAGTTGTCTGTTCGTAAAAAAAAAAAAAAAATATATTGTAATAATATATTTGTCCCTGAAGAATTGTTAGACCTTTCACCAAAAACCGTTGTTCTTTCGAACAAAAGAGAAAACGAATGAGATATACAAGGAGAAGAAGAAAAGTAGCACGTATTTGACCCTGACTTGGCAGAAGTTCAAGGTACGCTCGCGTGCCTCGTTTTATCGATTTGTCGACTGATAACGGTGTCATTGTTGTGTTGCACACAAATCACTCGGCCGATCGACCGTTATCTCTTCTCTTTTATCTTCGATAACGATCGAACGAAAACGAAACTCACCTTCTAATTAGAAGCACGACTTTATTAGTTTCTACTTTTTCTTCTTTCCTTTTCTTTTCCTTTGAGAAACAACGTTCCTCTCTTTCTCTCTTTTATAACACTAGATGGCCGGATGTTTGTTATAAATCTACTTTACCTGTAATGAGTCAATTAAGACTCAAACATTGAAATTAAAGTTTATTAAGAAAAAAAAACAATTTATGAATAAAATTTTATTTTAGAGAAACTTTATTCTTTTATTATTTTATGTAGCATTAATTGCTATTAATTGCTATTATATATATATATATATATAATTAAAACGAAATATAGATATTATATATTTTTTTATATATTTTTTATTATATATTTTTTTATATATTTTTTTTATATATTTCTATACATTTTTATATATTTTTTTTATAAATTTTATTTTATATATTTTTTTTTATTAATGGAGAAATATACAATCAATTCTTGGTCGAGAATTATAAGTAATTTTTGCTGACTTATTACACATTGACACGAGTTGTTATAAAGATAAGTATAAACGGATATAACTGTTACAGTATAATCATATTATTATTTCAAGGAAATTTTACTTCTAGGTCACACGAGTAAAACTTTTTCAGTCTACCTACTAAATTACAGTTTTCTAGCAAATATTTACAAGAGGGTTTGGATGGTTTGCTAAACGCTTTTTGTAACGTTCATTGAAACATATATTATGTAATGTGTTTATGAAATACACTTCTCATACATTTTTTTTTATTACATCTAGCTCAGACGTCCTTATTTTTTATTCTTTTGCATGATACTCGAACTTGAAAATTAAACCGCATCTGATTTAATTCTCGCGTCAGATTGTTTATTAAAAATTTTCTGTGCACAAGAAATTGGTTAGATATGTGTAAAACGATCACTTTTAAGAATGAGTTAATGTAACTTATAGCCATCAAAATAGGTATAGCACATATGAATTTTGGAAATTAAAGAGTGGGAAGGAATTAGTATTTGTATATAACATATTTCATAATTCTATTAAAAAGTAACATATGTCTTAAAACAAAAATTATTTAAGTTTCATTAAATATATAGCAATAAAATCGTAAATAAGTCAAATCGACTCACATCTGTCAAAATAAGTACAGCAACATATAAGAATTTTTAGAAATTAAGGAGTAGAAAGGGAAAGATATGGATAGAACATTTCTATACGTTTGATAATTTTATTAAAAATCAACATTCGTTATTAAAAAAATAATTAAAATTTTGTTTGTAAATGCATAGCGATAAGATTGTAAATAAGTTAAATTGACTGGCATCGATAAATCTAGCGTTAATATTTTTTTGTAGAGTTTTTTTTCATACCTTACAGCAGATTTTCCAATTTTCATATCTTACAATTAGCTCGTTTCGAAGAATTTTCAACGAATGCCTCGATGATTTTCTCTTGTTTTTCTGCACTCCGGATTCGACTTTAAAGTTTCTCCCTTTGTTTCACAAGTTTCTTCTCTCTTTCTCTTTCTCTCTTTTCTTCCTTTTCTTCTCTGCTCTCTTCCTTTTCTTTCTTTGGATTACAACAAGCCTGCAGTTATTAGCCTCTCGCCCTCGTAATTTATTCACGAACGTAAAGACACCGTAAAGTGCTCTCGAATGGAGAAACATTAAGCGGAAATAAAATGAGGAAACGGCGCCCCAGGTTAGTTCGCGTTCATTCGTTCGTTCGTTCGTTCGTATTCGACGAACCGACACGAAAGTGGAGCATCCTTTACCAAAGATAGAAATCGATCGATCGAAAATCGATCCTCCTGTTACCCGCACTCCACTCGTAATTTATTCTTTTTTTTTTCTTTTTTACCTCGCCATCGCGTCATCCGATACGTTTCAACGCGAATTCGATTTAATAGTAATTTTTAAATTGATTTAAAATTATTATACTAAATCGATTGAACGAAGTAATAAGACTTTATAATGTGGATCGATCGATGTATAATATTATTAAAAAATTAATAGGATATGATAATTTATTATTTTATTTTTTTTATTTTTTTTTTATTTTTTTACGAATACTTTTGCGAACACTCTCATTGTTTGCTAATATAATACTTCATTTTATTTATATTTTTTTTATCATAAATAAAACTTTATGTATAATTCTTTATTTGTAATTAACAATTAATTTTGAAAAATTTTTAAAAACTAATTTTATTTTATTTTTTTTTTTTCAATTAATTCTATTAGCGGATTATTTGTGTCAGAACTAATTGTAAATGAGTGAGATTGAAAAGTATTGAGCCTAAAGTAGAAACAATTATTTTTTAAGCAAATTAACTTATATTTTAAGTGATAATTATAAGAATTTACGATCTATTTCGTATTTCTTTTTTTGTGTATACGTGAATTAAAATCGTTTAATAAATTTTTGCCGATAAATAATAGCGCACATATATTTTATACAATTATATTGAATACGAGCCACGAAATAGTCGAAACATTTTTTAAAAGTTACCAATAGACGATTTACTTTCTCTCTCTCTCTCTCTCTCTCTCTCTTCTCTCTCTCTCTTTCTCTCTCTTTCTCTCCTCGAATAAGAATAAATCAAACGAAATAACGGGGATTGCGAGAAGAAGAGTGATGAAAAACGAGAATAGTGAAAGCCCTCGTTAATTTCTATTCTCTTTCATCTCGAATCTCGAACTCTATCATTCACACGATCGATTTTTGCATCTGTTTTTTTATCTTGTTTTTTATTTTATTTTATTTTATTATATTTTATTTTGTTTGTTTTTTTTTTTTTTTTTAATATCTAGTCATTAAATAAGTGTATTATACATATATAGATTATTATGCATTTATTATTCTTCAGTCATCTTCGAATATGATTCTACGTATTATGTTGAAAACTTTGTTCAGTATCGAACGATCTAAATCCTCTCGAACTTTTATTCCTGCCTCATCTTTTCTTATCTTTTTCTTTTTGTGCGTTTTATCTCTCTCTTTCTCTCTCTGTCTCTCTTTCTCTCTCTCTCTCTCTTATTTCTATATTTTTGCCACTTACCTCTAACCTTTATTTTTTTTTCCTTTCTTTTCCTTTTTATATATAAAATTTTTCTTTTTTTATTTCCTCTCCCTCTTTTGAACTTCGACTAGTAGAAGAGAGAAGGAGGAAAAAATAAAAAGGGGCCTGGTGGGGTGCAGGGTGGGAGCGAGGAGGGGGGGTGGGGGTAGACGGTTTGCGTTCCAATTAAAACTTCCGCGATACCTGCTGCACAACCTGGCGAGTATCTCCTTGAACTTTTCAGATGCCATCCGTGAATTAACGAGGTACTTTTTATTTTTTTTTTTATTTTGTTATTTTTTTCTCCTTCTTCTTTTCTTGCTTCTTTTTTTTAAGCGTAACCTCCCGTTCTTCCTTTTCCCCATTTCTCTCTCTCTCTCTCTCTTCTCTCTCTCTAACTTTCTTATATATTTTATTACGAAACTTTAATTCGAAGCGTAAATACACAACCCGTCAATTGAATTTTTACTTGCCAATCGTTTTTTGCTATTAGATCATATTTTCCCAGTTTTATTGATTTATTTTTGTTATCTCTTTTTGATTTTTTTTTTCTGTTAAATATTATCTCTTTTTCTATTTTTTCCGAGGAGAAAAATAGGACAAGGCCGTGTTATAAATCACAAGACCGTGACTTGAACTCGAATGGAGGATGTTAAGAAAAAAGAAAAAACAAAAAAAAAATAGAATAAAGAGAGAAAGTGGAAGGTTCGAACGCGATGCTGTAGGTCGTTCTTCTCATCGTCTGTCTGTCTGTCTGATTGTCTGTCTGTCTATCTGTCTGTATGTATATATGGATGTATATTTGCTTGCTTGCTCGTGTGTATCCGTGCAACACCTGTTGAATCATTAGCTTAACGAGGATGCAGGTAAGTCGACGAATGACACCAGTGAATATACATGCGTAACTTACGAAACACGATTACTAATTGACTCGTTGACTATTATTTTACCTTCAATTGATTTCTTTTTCTTCGTCCATTAGATTTAATCCATTTGTTATTTCTTCCTTTTTCTTCGTTTTTATTCATGTAAATAATATCCTTAACGTGTTCGTGCGTCAGTGTTTTTAACGATAATATATTCATTTTGGATCGCAATCGTTGCGCATTAATTCATTTAAGCGATGTAATTAATTTAAGCAAATTCATTTTTATTAGAAATTTTATCAATCACTTTGTCTGACATTGTTAATGATTATCAAAATTGATTTACACGAGCGTTAACGTAATCTGGCATCATAATCGTAAATTTATATATATTAATATATTATAAAAAAAGAAAAAAAAATTCTAATACGTGTTAATACAAAATTGCTAAAAAAGAAATATTTAAATTTAATTTTAATATAAGTTAATTTAATTTATAATTAATATTAATTAATTTAATGTAATTTTAATTTTATTTAATTAAATTTAATTTATATTTAAGTTGAACATTCGTTAACGTCGAAAATAATTGTATTTTTCTTCTTTTTTTATTGAATTTCTTTGTATTTCTTTGCCAAAAAAGAAACATAAGAATAATCGTAAAAAAAAATGTGTGTCAACATTATTCTATATTTCTATATCAATTAGATTGATACGAGTGATCGAATTATTATTTCATTTTAAAATGTTTTATTAACGTTAACTTTCGATTCGAATCAATAAAATAAAAATAAAATTGATTTATTTTAATTTTTTTGTTCTTTTTTCATTTTATTTTTTTAATTGTGAATTATCAAGAAGTTGAAACATTTCAAATGTGTTCCACATGTTCTCCTATCTCGTTCTCATTTAAACCACCCCCTTTTCGAAAACTTAGTTGACTTGATCTCTCGTAACAACCCTCCAGCGTGACGGAGTTTCTGCAAACGTTGCGATTCAACGTGTGGGATCGAATAAACTGTTGATTCGGATGCTACCCACAACTTAGCTTACCTAAATTATTCGTCGTATTCCTTCTCCTCCCCTTCCTCCTTTTCTCTCACTCTTGTCTTTCTCGTTTTGATGATCTTTGAACTAACATAATCTTTCTCTATCCTTTTCATTCATTGAACTCTTTTTTCCTACTTTCTCTCTCTCATCTTCTACACTTTTAATCTTAGAGATAAAGACAGATATTTCGAAAAATTATCAACGTATTTAAACACATTTCCTACCAAATTTCATTTTAAAATAATATTTTAAATTATGCAGAGGAGTTTTCAATCATTTTCATTATCGATAATTTAATATTAACAATTGAGTTGTGGCTGAAAAGAAACAAAAAGGGTAATTTCTACAAGTGTAACATTTTATTATATATTTGAGATAAATGAAAAACTATATATAATGAAGTTATCTTAAATTAATAAAAACGAAAAAAATGCTTATTTATTTCTTTTTCAATCAATCAACAATTATTAAATTATAATATTTCGAATCGAAATAAGATTGCGTGACAAACGTTTTTTAAAAGGCGAAAACGATTGAGATCTCGATAACATCGAGTGTTTTAGATCGAAGGATAAGGTAACAAGTTTTTTCTGTTATTTTTTTCTTACGTATAAAGATATTCTTGTAAAAATATTGTTTGTGACTTATATATTTTTTGTATAAGAAGAAGAAAAATAAAACTCTGATTACATATGCAAGTGTCGCGTAGGTTTAATACATGTAAATCTATACTCACTTATCATACACGCACATAGGATAAGGAGAGATACATATGTACACATACATACACACGTGCAAAGAGGGTATGTCAAAACGACGCGCGTCGCCGTTATCGGAAAGTGGAGCAAGGCCAACTGAGGTAAACATCGTCGCGAGAAACTCGTTCGCGTCGTCGAGCCTTCCAAAGGAAAAGCTGTTTGGGAAAAACATCTATTGCGGAATTCACAAGAGAGATAAAGTCATAGAATGAGGGATGAGAAGTTATAAAAAAAAGAAGAAGAAGAAAAAAAGAAATAGAAAATAAATAGAATTAAAAAAAAAATTATGTGTCTTCCATTTGAATTTCGTAAGATTTATCGATAGAGAGGGTAGGTGTAAGGTTGAGGGGAAAATAAGAGAAGAAATATATGCAATATGTTGGAATAATTGCAAAATAGTTGGAATAATTTTAGAACTCGACAAAATTCTACTATATTACGAAATAGATTTAACCAATTTATTCCATTATTTATTCCTCTTGATTTCGAGTATAATTTATACACATTCATACATATTTAAGAAAGAGAAAATAAACCCGAAATATGTTTTTGTTACGATGTATACGAAGTGAGTCTTGGAACGTGACGTATCAAAATTCGAAAAATATACGTTATATGAAAACATTGTTTTCTGCGTAGTTAAATTATATTAGGGGGTGAATGTAATGATAAACAAAACTGTTTTTTGAAGATCTTTTTTTTATGAGATACCATAGTTATTGGTTTTTTTTTTAAATGGAATGCTTAATCTTTATTTCTGAATTCTGATAAAGTATCAAACTCTGCATAAAAAGTTATCATACCATGTAGGGCTTAAAATGAATAATTACTAATAAGATATTCATAAGAAAATTTTTACTATCACAAGTGTTCGAAATGTTTCCCCATTACAATCAATGCACTTTCGTAATCTTCTTATCAAAGAACGTATGACATATTCAAGCGTTTCTACAGTCATTGCTGTACATGCATTAAATAATATACGTTCTTGCATGTCTTCGTAAGATTGACTTATTAAAAAAATATAATAAAACAAAAAAAAATAAATGATTATTCAGATAATAATGTATCCTTTAAGTGTACGAAATATTGTTGATAATTAATATTTTAATTTATTCCCTTTATAAGATTTAAAGTAAAAATATAAAAGAGAGAGAGAGAAAAAAGAAATAGAGAGGGAAAGAGAGAGAGAGAGAGAGAGAAAGGAAGTAACAGGAAAAGAGAACTTTTTCTCGTTTCGTCTTTGCTATATAGCGGCTTTAATATCCTTGACTCCCGCTGTGATCGCACAGTACGCTTCCCAGTAACGCGATGCAACGACAACGTGCGTTGCACCCAACGATGCATATCGTACGTTACGTGAAAAAAAACGAATGAAAAAGAGGGAGAGTAAGAAAGAGAAAGATAGAATGAAAGAATGAAAGAGATAGAAAGAGAGAGAGATGAAGATATGATGTAGGAAAGGATGATACGATCGAACGTAAAGAGGAGACACGATAAAATTGCTTAACGAGCGCCTATTGCTTCTTTGAAACGAACCCATCTTTTTGTTATCTTCTTTTTTTAATTCCTTTAAAATTTTTTTTCTTTCTTTTTTCTTTTATATATATATAATCTTATTATTTATTTATTACTTATTAATTATTTATTTTGTTTAATTTATATTTCTTATTATAAAAGCTAACAACCCGACCGATGACAAGATTTATTTCTTATTTATCGAAAGTATTTTTTTTTTTTTTCAATTCTATTTCTTATTATAAAGGCCAACAATTTTTATATATATATTTTTTTATAATCTTATTTACTTTTTTAAAATTCTATTTGTCAATATGAAGGATAATAACCGCCTGACTACAAGATTTATTTCTTATTTGTCGAAAATATTTATTTCATCGTCAAGAAATTTCTTTGATCGCATGGCAAAATATATCTTTTCTTTTTTTTTCTTTTTATTTATTGTATTTTGTTTTTACTCTTACCCCTCTCCTTTCAGAGAAAAGAAATAAAAAACTAATTTCGATTATCAGTCTCGAAAGATAGTATAAGCGTGTCGTGTTTTTCTTCAATGAAATATATTTGATAGGAGTGATGCACGAAGTTGGCCATTATTTTTTCCCAACGGTGAGAGAGGGGCTAGGAAGTGAGGCAGAGGTGGGGGTGGGGTTGGAAGGGGAGTTTGGGTTCTGGTGGATCTCTTGGGCTGTAAGTAAAATCGATTTTTAACGATCCCTACCGTAGGATAATTTTTCATTTCAACCGAGCTTTTAATAATCCCTTCGCGTAGTTGGCGGCGTTCTTTCGGGTTTGGTTCATCGTCTTCGTCGTCCTCGTCGTCGTCGTCGTCGTAACACACTCGTCTTGGGTAGCGATGATTAATCGCGATATACCATTTTAATATTCGAGATTCGCGATTCTAATATATTCACGCACTGATTAATAATTTATTTCACCCAAAGGGGGATTGAGATCACATTCGAACGGCAGACGGAACAGCGGAACGCCGCGACCAAAAAAAGGAAAAATATTCTCAAAAGCATATTTCGAAAATTATGATAGTTAAGTGAGTGTGTACACGCGCCAATTAAATACACCGTCGAATATTTTTCTCTTCGTTTTTTTTTTTCAAATTGGATGGATTATTAATTAAATGAAAAAAGTATCATAAATTCCGTGTTTTAATTTAATTATCATTTTTGGTCCATGATATGTGGATTAACAAAATTTTAGCGAAACACACGCATCGTGGATTATTTTCTTTTTTGTGTAATTATTTTAAATAATCCGTCGAAAATATCATATGCAATTTTTTGTCTGTCGAACTACTCATCTTTTATTAAAAAAGAAAAGAGAGAGAATATTTTCGTGTTTAGACTACAAACTTGTCAATCTAATCTTATGTATTTTAAATGAGCTAATAATTGTTTCTAAATACTATCTCAATATATTTTCTAATATTTTTATATATTTTATATACATAACATTAGACAATATATAATTACTTATTTTTTTCCATAAACTATAATATCCGTCACATATATGACATATATAAAATATAAAAGTGTTCAATTAACTATGTTCAATATAATATTAGGAGGTCCGAAAAGTTATCAAAATTTTTCTTTGCTGGCGAAAAACATTTATTTATTAAAGAAATTTTAAATGTTAATCAACAAAAAACTTTTTCATCATTTTCTAACACTTTTTGCCTTACGTAAAGGAAATCTTTCAATTCCCTTTTGAAAAAGCCCTTCAATTTTTTATTGACACAAACTAAATGTGAATGTATCATCGAAGAAATTTTGATTACTTTTCGGAACCCCTAATATATGATTGGTAGACTATCTAAACAACCTGCCTGTGGCCTGTGCCAACGTGTGTGTCACACACGTGTAACTCGTGGATAGTAAAGAACTTGTTAATCGTAGAAAACAAACCTGCATATTAATAGATAAAATACATATTCATGTACATAAATGTATTCTATTATACATATTCACGAAATAGAAATAAAAAACAACACATAGTACAATAGAGAATCAAATTTTACATAAAAAATTATGATACTATGTGGGGACTAAAATGATTAATTGCTAAGATATTCACATATAAATTTTTATTATCACAAGTGTTCAAAATGTTCACCCATATCAATCAATGCACTTTCGTAATCTTCTTATCAAAGAACGATTCTGCAGTTATTGCCATACATGCATTAATAATAATTCTACATTAACAAACGTTCTTGTAGCAGTACTTCTTTGAATAGATTATTGTACGTTTTAGACAAAAAAGTGAAGTATTTTTAATCTGTTGACGAACAATATTAATCAAATAAGATCTAACGATTTGTTGACCAATTATGCCACACAAAATATTCAAGCTCCATCAGTGTTGATGGTCTGTTTCACATATCCAAGATTTTCTCTATCTCAATAGTGCATATTTTTTTAATTTATACACCTCGGCGATTTGTTAATTAATTCTAAACGAAATCGTGACTACAGACCCATGGAATTAGAAATGTAATACCGAATAACTTCAGAAAAAGTTCAAAAAAAGTTTTATTTACCATTATATCATCCCCCTAATATAATTTAATTATGCACGTATAATTTTTTCATACAATGCATAGTTTTCAAATTTTTTTTGAAACGTCACGTTTCGTGGCTTACCTTGTATATACAATATGTTACAGAAAATGTATATATAATGTGGACATTCTATAAAAAGTAATACATACGTATGTATAATTGATGACAAACATGTTATCGATGTATAATTTTTTTATATATGCCAATAATTATGAAAGTGGTCTTCTAATTCATATATCTTTTGTTTCATTATTTAACGGTTCATTTTTGATAATATCGTGAAAAAATGACATTGAATTAATTTAGTTTAAAAAAACGTGGTATGAAATAATCGATATACTTATTTTTTCTGTAAACTTTGACTTATAATTAGACCACTTTTATAATTATGGTCACGTATATATGTATCGATGTTTTATTTTTTTTTATTTTTATTTCGTCAATAATATATAAAACCGACATGATATAATTCTAAGGGTTTTTTTTTTGTAGTAAAATAAAAAAATTATATGATTACTTTCGAGAAAAAGACGGGGTCGAAAAGCATCGAAAGCAGAAGGGTGGAAGAGTGGGAGAGAGAGTAGAGTAGCATTCATGGTTTTTCAAGCGGATCGATGGCCGCGCGCGCGCTTCTCGTTTCACGATCGGCCCTCTTGCACCCCTCCTCCTCCTCCTCTTCCTCCTCTTCTACTTCCATCTCTGTTCGTTCGCCCTTCTAATCTTTCTCTCTCTCTCTCTCTCTCTCATTCTCGTACGAATCACAGAGTGCGTTAACCCTATGCGTCCCTGCGCGCGTGTCTCTCAGTTACACGCTAGACTATGTGTTAGTAACAGCAACAGCAGGAGCAGAAGCAGTATAACAAGCTATGCGTTTGCACGTGCACATACAGATGTAGGGAAGAAGAGACAGAGAGAATATATGTATGTTAGTATGTGGGAGGTGAGTGAGTGAGTGAGTGAGTGAGTGAGTGAGTGAGTGAGTGAGGAGTGAGTGAGTGAGTGAGTGAGTGAGTGAGTGAGTGAGTGAGTGAGTGTGTGTGTATGTGTGCGCCTATCACGTTTCGTCACCTCCCCCAAAAACGCACAGCCCTCGTGCTGCGACCGTTTGCGTATAACCTCTTTCGTTTCTTTTCTCTTTTTCTTTTTCTCCTCTCTTCTCTTTCTCTTTCTCTTTTTCTTTCTCTTTCTCTTCTTTCTCTTCTTTCTCTTCTCTTCTTTACTTTTTTTTCGGCTGGTTATGGGGTTGAGTTAGACGTTCATTGTTCTATTGTATATATACACACATGCTCTTATTCGTTTGTCCGAAACGTGCAAAATTTTCTCTATGTTTTTTTTTGTTTTTGTTCCCTACGTGTTTCATTGATATTTCGGTTTTTTTATTCAATTTACGTATATGTACACACGCGTGTAATGATTATGTAAGCTTGTTCGGTGAATTTTTTTTTTAGTTAAGAATAAAAATTTTATATATATATATATATATATATATATATATATATATATATATACACATATTACACACACGTTCGTATTCGTTTGTTCGAAAACGTGTAAAATTTTTTCCACTTTTTTTCGTTTCCTATATGTTTCATTGATATTTCATTTTTTGTTCAATGTTCGTATACGTATGTACGTACGTGCATAAATGATTATATTATGTAGGCTTGTTCTGAATATATTCATTGATTGGTTTTTTTTTCAGTGTTACTCATATCAATAAAAACAAATAGGATAGATAATATTATGTTCATAGTCATAAAGTATAAGGATACTTGTGTAAGAGTAGATGTAAATAAATAGGAGGGGAGGGGGAGACAAGAGAGTTAAAAGTTCTTCTTCGATTCTCCGTAAAAGAGTTTATGCGTTTCACCTTTTGTAAGATAAGATCAGTTCTTTGTTTATCATCTAACAGGTCACACGTGTGTCTAACAGTTACGATGTTTCATGTCAACTTTCTATCGAACGTACGTACTATTATAAGTGATATCTTTTCTCTTTCGTATATTATATAAATTATTTTATTATATTATATAGAAATATTCTAATTAACGTTCTCTGATTATACAATATAAGCAACAATTTATAAATAATATTGATATAGTATAGGAAATTATAAAACGTTAAAATTATGGTATATTCAAAGTTTCTAAAAAAAAACGAATAGAATCTAGATGATTATTAAAATAATTAATAACCGGTAAGATTTCTAATTATTTGATTTACAATACGAGAAATATCGATTTAATTACTTTATAATAATAATATTCTTAACGTTATTTGAATTTTATATTATACCATATGATAATGAGCTAATTCATATTTATCCTACACTCTATGTACATTTATAGCTATATATTTATTCTACTTATAATAACAAATATAATTGAACATCGTTAAAATATATTATCATAGTATTTAAGGTTTTTAGAAAAATAATAGAATATTTATATTATTATTATCTAATTACAAATATAATATATATATATATTAATTCTAGATTATAACGATAAATAAAATAATCAAACAAATTAGACTAAATGATAAATTGAAAAAAAAATTCTTAACAGTCAAATAGAATTTAGATGATAAAAAGAAAAAGAAAACAAAAGAAAAATCAATCACCGACAAAAATGTTAGTTTTCATTTCAACGAAAAGTAACGGATAGAAGTGAGTACTTACGTACTTTTGCTAGTGTAGAAAACTTTCTATTGGAAACTCACAACGTAGCCGACGTGACGAGAAAGAGGCACGCGTGCTGACAAGACAGAAGAAAAAACGAAAAAGAAAGAAAGAAAGAAAGAATGAATGAATGATAGATAAAGAGAGAGAGAAAGAAAAGCAATCTCGCAACTATCTCTTTTCCAACCTTTTCTCTACTACCAACCCAAACTCCAACCGTCCCCCCAAAATCCCCCTCCATTTCGTCGTTTCGATCGGCTCGGATTTCGGGCGCGAAGTAATTAAATCCGCGAGTTTGCTTCGTCTCTATATCTTTCTCTCTCTCTCTCTCTGCGTGGCTTTGAACAGAGAGTTAAGTCCGTGAAATATCGAACGAGAAGCAATTACCGTAACTAATTAGCCATTCGGGTACGACCGTTCTCGGCGTGCTAACGCTCGTCGAACCGATCGAACAGACGAACTTGGTCGAAAGGATACATCGACTGTACGAGTTCGATGAGAGAAAGAGAGGGAGAAAGAGAGAGAGAGTGAGAAACAAAATCGTATCCTACAAATACGAATTACATTTTCTCTACTCTATTTTTTATTTTTTTATTTTCCCATTTCCTACCTCTTTTTTTATTTTCGTTGTTGTTTTTCTTTCTCTCTTTTTCTTTTAAGCATTATTTTTTTTTTCACACAGATTTAAAGATCGATTTATCTAATTGAACTATCAATGTTAGATTAGTTGGATTGTCTATTTTGAAATTGATGTATAAGTCCTTTTTAAAATAATAAACTATAAAATCATTATAAATAATCACGTAATTTATGCTGAATGTTTTTATTGTAACTGGTTAGTATTTAATTTCTTGAAATAAATAATACTTTTATTTTATTTCTTGTTATTATTTGTAGATAAAAAATTGGATTGATGTGAAATATATTCTAAGTGATATTTAGTTTTTCAAAATTGAAATTAAACGATTTTTACAATTAATATAACTTTGAAAATTATGTAAGTTCATTTGCAGCACGTAAATATATATTATTTTAGTTAAATTAGCTTAAAAGAAATGTATATAATCAAATTACATATTGATAAATTATTAGAAACATTGCTTATAATTTTCAATATTCTATACAAGCTTTTAATTTTCTCGAAACAACAGAAATTAGACTTGCACTGTTTAATATGTTATTATCTTTTTTTCTTTTCTTTTTAAATGAATTATTTTACTTCGCGTTTTGAATTACAGATTTAAAGAATGAATGATTGAATTGAAAGGATATTCACAAATATATAGATCCCTTTAATCAATTCGTATATGAAAAAAATATTTCTGTACCTCAATTGGTTATGAATGTTTTAACACGTTTTGTGACCGATTGATTTTCGATGACTTTTAGTTTAATCCCGAAGTGGTTCGTACATGTCCCACATGTATAAATGATTTTAATGGAGAGTTCAAAATAAGATATATCTGATAAATTAATGAAAAATTCATTTGTGCAATTTTATCAATAAATTATAAAAGATTTTAAAGAAATGTTTCGTTCCAATCTATTTTATTCCTTTTTTTTAAAACGATATAGATTATATCAAAGTGATAGGAAAAATGATATCTAATAATAGTAGAAGAAAAATAAAAGGAAATAATTTAAATTCTTTGAAAGTAGTTAGAATGTCGCTTACAAATTCACCGATCTCATCGATCATTTCTTCTCTCTCTTACTCTTTTCCTTTTTCGAAGTATTTTATGAATATCCAGTCGTCCCTTTATTTCTCTCTCTTTCTCTCTCTCTCTTTTAAGAAAAAGAAATCCATTTATCTTCTCGATAAATATTCTCCTCAGAAATTCGCATAAACTCTGCGAAGAAGCTCAGTATTCCTCGCCGATTACCAACAGCGTTCGTTTCTCTTTCCAAAGGTAAATGTATATGAGTAAGTGTGTGTGTGGGTTTGTGTGTGTATTAGTGTTAGTGTTAGTGTTTGTACGCATATATGTAAACGAACGAGTAAACGCGTTTCTCTCTCAACGTTTCTACATAAATACATATATGTATGCATGTGTGTATGTATGTGTGAATGTGTCTATGGGACTAGCACGTGCATCGTACTAACATGTGGGAACTTTGAAGAGGGATAGAAGATAAAAGATATAGTAAGAGAAAAGCTATGATGCATCCACACGACGAGAACATATTTTTCGTGAAGAGACTAAAAAGAATTTGGGGGGGGGAAGTAAAAGAGAAAGAAAATATATGGAATAAGATTAGAATTATCAAAGCACATTTTATCTTATCAATATTTATTTCATATAAATGTAATAGTTTAATAATTAAATATTAACAGATTTTTCAAAGATAATTTTTTATATTCATATATATTTCTTTTTCTCTGTCGGTTGTAAAAAACAACGAGAAATGATTTTATTTTTTATTTCAAAATTATTTTATTCAATGTGTGTGTGTTAAAACTGGTGAAAACTTGTTAAACGAATTTAAATCGAAGTAGACGTTAACGTTTACAGATAGTATTCTAAGTTATAATATTTAGAAATTTTGGGATGTTCGACGAATAATTAACGAGAGAATTTCTTGACTAACAAAGTTTTGCTCAGAGAGTATAATTATTTTCTTTTCGTTTTTTTTTCTTTTTTTTTTTTTTGTTAAAATACAATCGCGAGAATTGTTTCGAAAACACATCTCGGGTTTACTAGAGAACACGCCAAGTTCGG
The DNA here is from genome assembly GCF_049000335.1 of Polistes dominula. Taxonomy (NCBI): domain Eukaryota; kingdom Metazoa; phylum Arthropoda; class Insecta; order Hymenoptera; family Vespidae; genus Polistes; species Polistes dominula. The sequence goes on along the minus strand of NW_028301169.1, from coordinate 4,527,865 downwards.
ATTAGCTGAATTCGCGAGAGATTTCGTTCGTTCGCGACTATAAAGTCGCCTAAACTTTCCTTTTAGTTTTGTTGCGTTTTACCTTATTCTTCGAATTTTGTTTCGTACTAATGAAAAATTCTATTATACTTTTTCCACTATTATACAAATGGAAAATGTTTCTTATTCTTTTTCTTTCCTTAAATTTATTTAAATTAAATCAAAAAGAAAAAAATAAGAATATTTTTAACGATTCGTTCAGAACAATAATAATTGATATTTAAAATGGAGGAAGATTATTTGTTTAAGAACATTTTTTAATTGAATAATAATTAATAAATAATAATCATTGATATTTAAATGAGGTGTTTATTATTTCGAAACATTTTTTAATTCAAAAGCATGATAAAGTTGTAATTGTAGGTTTTTTCTTTTTTCTCTTTTTTATATACAGTAATTTAAGTATAAAAATATGGTGGAAAGAAAGAGGAAGTATACAAGAAGGAATACGAAGTCGTCGATTCATCGAGGAAACTCATCTTCCCGGCTCGTGTTCGTTAACAACGAACGAAAGAACGAATGAACGACTGTGAACGAGTGAGTTAGTCTTCTTCTTCTTTTTTTTTTCTTTTTCTTTTTCTTTTTCTTCTTACTCGAAGAGAAGTTGGACGAGCAGAACGCTTTAATACGGAGCAACGCGGTCGCTCGTAAATCATTTCCGCGTTTTACGAGCACGTTAACGTTTCTCTGATGTAAGCGACTTTTCATACTTTTCTTTTCCTCTCTTTCTCTCTTTCTCTATCTCTATCTCTATCTCTTTCTATATTTTTGTAATATACATATAAATTTTGTTTCTTGTTATATTTTTCGTCATGTTTTCTTGTTTTTTATGCATTCCACGCTTGTGCGAAATCTATCGATTGCATATAAACGACACGTGATGAAAAATGATCAAATGAAATACTAGAACAGACTACTTGTATACGAATTTTTATTTTCTTTTTTTCTTTTTTCCTTTATTGTTATGGCATTTTTTCTCTCTTTTTGAAATTTACGACTCGAAAAAAGAACTTCTTTAGTGTTTGTAAAATCGAAAAAGATAATTAAGAGTTTAACGGTTGGGACGTAGAACGCGTTAAAATGTTCGCACGCGAGAGAAATTTAAAATATATCTGTATGTGTGAATATATATGTATGTATAACAAACGAATGAATGGATGAAAAGAAGAAATGTGTTCGAGTTTGGTGTACAACGATTTTAAATGCGATTTTCAGTGGGCACGAGCGCGTGCATGTAATTGCAACTTTATAGCCAACCGATTCTCTCGTTGGTTTCGCATTTTTATCGTTTTACGAGTCTCCCGTGATTCGTATAATTGAAATGTAGAGTATTTTATTTTTGTTCTCCCAAAAATAGCGAAGAAACTTTTAATATATGAACGATCGACGGAACGTTGTTTGAAAATTATATTGATCATTATTATTATCATCATCATCATCATTAATGGAATGGATCCTGGTATTACGATAAAAAAATATTTTTTTATTCGTTTACAATGAATATCGTATAAATGGTATTTAACAAATATTTTAATATTATCTTCATATCTAATAGGATATTTATTTTTTGTTCGTAAATAATCATATTTATAATTTAAATGGTTGAGAAAAATTGATTGACAATGGTCATGTATGTTATTAATAAGAATTGAAGATAATAAAAAAAACAATAATTCATTTATTTCGAATAACTAACAATAAATGATATCAAACAAATATTATGCATATTATCGTAGAATTCCAATTTTTCTTCATTTCCAAATTATTCGTTCAATCATAATCATCATCATCATCAAACGCATATCAGAAATAATAATAATAATAATAATAATAATAATAATAATAATAATAATAATAATAATAATAATAATTCCGATATTTTCATTATAAAATTATTTTTCTACATTATCGAGATTAAATAATAATTCCTTATCCTAACGACGGTGTTATGTTACAATGAAGAAAAAATAAAAACGAAACAACAAAATTAGTGTAAGACTTATTTGGAACAAATTTCGTTGAGTAAAAAGGTTCTTTTTCTTTTTTTAATTTTTGTAATTTTTTTTTTTTTTCGGTGTTTTTGGCCAATAACAACAACTCGTTCTTATGTCTTACTATGTTATCTCCGTTCTCTTCTTCGGTGCACTTAAAAGGAAATAGATGCATCTAGCTACGTTATAACGCGGTGCATGTTGTAACCGTCTTACACAATCTAGCATAGCAGCAGCCGGTGGCTACGGTGGCGCTTAGGCATCGATTTCCCGTCAGAAACTTACTTACTATACGTCCTTCTCTTCCTTCACCCTTTCCCCCTTTCCTCCTTCTCCTTTTCCACCCTCCGACCTTCTCTTTCCCCAACACTACCTCTTTCTCCTAGTCTACTACGAACGGCTAGACTGTAACAACAACAAAAGACGACAATGACGACGAAGTAGAATGGCTGCAAGAAAATCACCCCCCGAACAAAAACGAATGCAAGTTTATAATAAAAAAAGAAAAAAAAAATAGAGAAAGAAAAAAAGAGGAAAATTAAGCGAACTAACTAACGAAGAAAATAAATAAAAATACATATGTTATAAAGATAATCAATGTGATAAACCTTTTCTTTTATTTTTTCAAAAGAAATTAATATCTCTTTTAAATGTTAAATATTGTTAAATATGAAATATGTCTAGTAATTAAATCATACGTGAAATATATATATATATATATATATATATATGTGTGTGTGTGTGTGTGTGTGTATATATATAAATTAAATATCAAATACGTTGAATTACGATTGGTATTTAATTAATAAATAATATTTAATTAATAAACGTATCTATAATTAATTATGCATTTACACATAGGTATTTTAATTCTCAATTTATTTTAATATTGTGAAGAGTAAGTACATTTTACTTATTTTATCATCTCTGTCTTTCTCTCTCTTTATTTGTGTGTGTACCGAATATCAAAATAATAGAGTCAATAATTTTATCCATTCGAATAATGTCCAAGTGAATTGTTTGCATTTCTTTTATGCAATTCCTTCGTGACCTTTTTACCTTTTCTTTCACTTTTTCTTTATTATTTGTTTTTTTTTATTTTTTTTTATTTTTTTATTTTTTTTATGTAGAAATATGTATATCGAAACATATGGAAGTATTCGAGACGTTCAAATAGTCAGACTATCTGGCTTGAAATTCGGCGAATACAATAGCTTCGAATTCTTGGCACGTAAGAGGAGAATACACGATACTACTTCACGATTGATATATACGTCGAAATGCATCATTTCAAGGAAATATACTTTCCGTTAAAGTACGATCTATAATGTTTTTTTTTCTTTTTCCTTCGTGATATTATATTTTCTTTTAAGAATTGTGATTTAATGAACCGACTTATTTTCTTTTTTTTTCTTTTTTTTTTTTAATTACAATCAATTCCAAATTCTATATAATCATTTCAAATATTTGTCAACATTTTATATATCCGAAAATTAACCCTTTTAATTTATTAATTTAACTTTTTAAATTAACATTTATAAATCGACGTTCACTACACTTACGAAAAGTGTTTGCAACGAAATTTATTTCTTTATCATTCGCATTGCAAGAAATCTTTATTAGTATGATATTTAACACAAATATTAAAATATGATTAACATTACTTTATTCACTCTTTATTTCATAACATGCTACGTTTTGAATTTTGTAAATATCACTTTTAGTTTCGGTTTTTCCCAAACTTTGTAAATTCGTCACATTTGTTCGGTATTCTTTGCATAAGTACGATTGTTCCCTCGTCATTAAAAGGATTAAACATGAAATTTTGAATATTGACACGAAATATAATACATTATTATATTATGTTATCGCAAATATTTATTTACCGTTTCGTTTGAATTCCAACAAGTGTATTTTGTTGCAATACATTGTAATATTCGCTCGTATTACGCACGCGTATATTGATATTATAATATTATAAATACTAACAGAAGATGAATAGGAATGATAAAAGAAGAAGAAGAAGTAGAAAAAAAGAAAACAAGAAAAAGGATGGAAAAAATAAAAACAAATTCATTTCGAACGAATCGACAAGAATTTAATAGAAAATGTCCTCTGTGAATAATGTAAACGTTTATTATTCCAATATTTAATCGGTTGATGTTGCGAGAATTATCTTTGAAGTTTCAAATGGCGCGATGAAGCAGAGCAAAACAGTAAGAGAGAGAGAGAGAGAGAGAGAGAGAGAGAGAGAAAGAGAGAGAGAGAGAATCGACTCCTTGTTGGCGTCACGTATCGACGTAACGTGATTTATACGTACGCATATCGCGTTACACGTCGTTGCTTTCCTCTTATCACTCGAGTGGAGGAATTAAAGCATGAGAGAAAGAGAGAGAGAGAAAGAAAGATGAAAACTGTGTCAAAGAGCGAAATCGCGACGTTGAATCGATACGCGAGAATCGTGCCGATGAATGTAAAAGGAAGTATGGAAAAGGGAAGTAACGAAAATCTTGTTATTAACAAAATTATTGTGAAATTTGATTCAATATTGTTATTTTCTTGCTATGAAAATAAACTCTCTTACTTAATTGTATTGTATGGAAATTTGGAATTCTAAGGAAAATTGTATTATACGAAATATTTTGGATTGGTTTAGAATTGTAGTAAATAATGTCTAATAATTTTATTCCATTATTAAAATATATTATTTATTTTTATGTGTCATTATATATATGATAAGAATAACAAAATTAATATACTTTCTGAAATAAATTTATTTTTTTCTCCGGCTTTTCACTATATATACGTTTTCTAACTACAAACTTGTATAAAACACGGTTTTCATATAACGTAACTTATTAAATTTGAACAATCCTAATTATATTTTTGATTTTATTTTTATACACACATATATATATATATAGATATATATATATGAACAACAAAAATATTATTAAAAGACTTTAGCAATTTCGTTGATATAACGGAATGTTGATGATGGGATATTCAAAGTGAATTCATATAATACCATCGATATTAAGCTCAAGTTATTCATGGAAATCTCAATTATATACTACAAATATTTCCATTATATTGTGTTTTCTTTACTTTATACAACACGGAAGGAATTATCATGTTATGAAAAGGAGGTGGTTTGAATGTATTTTACTTCAATGAGAGAAATGGATGTAATTGATAAATGCCAGTTATATTTGGGTAGTCTCTTTTTTCCAATTCGCTTTTCTTATCGATTAGAGTAGTGTGTTCTCGTCAGAAGTTTGGATGAAAATCAGTTGGCGATCGAGTTCGAGTCGAGATGAATCGTTTGACTTCCGGTCAGGCGTGCTTGTGAGAGTTATGGTGGGGGTAAATCAGGTCGAAGAGGGTGGAAGGGTGGCAGGGGAGGGCAATTGAGACGAGCGACTGCTAATAGGGAGATTAATTCGTACTCAGTCCTCTCTCTCTCTCTCTTTCTCTCTTACTCTTTTACTCTTTTACTCTTTCATTCTTTTTCTTCTCTCTTCCTCTTTCTCTTTCTCTCTCTTTCTCTATGTTTCTGTCTTTTTCATTAAGTTCTCTTTTTCTTTCTCGCCCTCTTCGATTCGTTTTGCAGCTAACCCAATGGCTGTAAGAGAAGTAAAGTAGTTGCTAGTATAGGAAGCCTCATCAGCCTATATCCAAGCTTCGAAAAGCGCCATCATCGCGATCGTGAAAATCGATTTATCGGTCATTAAGCATTCGAGTGGTTCTTTTTGTTTAACTTGAAAAGATTTAATTGGACTCTTTCAACGATTCAAGCCCGTGGCTCGAACTGTTTATAAAAGTGAAGTGATTCAACGGATTAAAAGGGTCGTCGGGACTTGCTTCGACTGTTCTACGACGTTTTAACGTTTCTTGCGATTTCATTCCTAAACGGAGAAATAAATCTTTGAGATTCTTCGTGACGAATGAGAGAAATGTACTAACGATAAATCTAAGAAAAAGAAAGGGAGAGAGAGAGAGAGAGAGAGAGAGAGAGAGCGAGAGATAAAAATAGAATGATAATCGTAAAAAAATGTAAGCAATTTGTGACGATTGGTTAAATGGATTATTTTGTGAGAAAGAATAATTATCGATATTAGCATTTTTTAAATAATTTTTCAAAAGAATAATAATCAGAAATATTTTCGATTAATTTTCAATTTTCATTAAGATTCAAAAGAAATTGTTGGATTCACGTTTGTGAATATTAAATAATAATAATTTACCGAAATATATGATTAAACTATAATTTACACCAGTGGTTCTTCTATTTTTATAATGATCTATTATTTTTATAATATCTATAATTAAATGTTAAATATATGTTGTATTATATTATGTTATGTATAATGTATAATCTATAACTTCCAATATATATTAATAAAAGTTAAATGTTTACGCACATTTTTTTGTTGGTTTTATGATCTTAGTCGTGATTTTGATGTTCCGCAAATTTTCTTTCTAATCAAAAATATTCCGTAATTTTGAAAAGGTTAAGAACCACTGATTTACACGATGGTTATTAGTTTCTTTTTTTATGTTATCATTCATACCGATGAAAAGTTATTAAAAATATTTATCAAAAAAGAAAGAATTATAAAACACTTATCCAATAAATAGCAGCCAATTAAAAGAAGAAGAAAAAAGAAAAACAAAAAAGTTCTTCATTAAATACTATATCGAATTTCAATGAAGAAAAAAGTAGTAGTTAGATCAATTTTTCAAACACGACAAAGTTTGTGTTCTCATTATCGTCGCTTTTCCAAACTATTCGAAAAGCACTCTTTTAGCGAAAGCTTTGATTCGTTTGAGAAAGTCGGAAATACCGGAGCTTTTTTATTCTTTGATTTTTCTTTCCCCTGTCTCTTCTACTTCCCTTTCTCACTCTTTCTCACTCTCTCTCATTTTTTCTATTTCCTCTTGCCATTTTTCTTCTTTACCGTTCGTGCACATTTGAGAGAGACCCACCGCCAACTTTTGATCGCTTCGTCTTTATTGGTTCAGCGTAAAGTACGTCGTTACGCTGATCTTTACTTCGTTCCTTGAAGAAACGGACTTCCCCTTTATCGTTGCTCGTAAACGATCTGTATAACTGCACTCCTCGAATTCCTTCGTAGATCACCGTACCATACTACGATCTATCGATCGATCGGTAAACGAATTACGTGTTATTATTATGTATTATGCTCGACTTGTAATAAATACTTCAACATTTTTCCTTTAACGAAATTATACATACACAGATTTTCTTCCTTCAAAGGAAACAATTTTGTAATTGTTATTATTGTAATTGATTATCCTTTATTTTTTGATGTTGCTCTGTTGATAATTACTTAAACGATTCCTTTTTAATTTTATTGATATATTCATTTCGGGTATCTGTCGTCTTATTGCTATTATTATTATTATTCTTCTTCTTCTTCTTCATCATCATTTTCCTCTCTCTATCTTCTGTTTACTTCGCATGCGCAAGAGTTCATTACTCACAGATCAGATCAACGAGGTTCGCCTTTAAATCTACAGTTAGGTATTTACCTGTCGGGAACGCTAATTAGTACGTCGTACAACTCGTACTTCGAATAAACGATCTCTTTATTCTCTTATTTCAACTTATTTACGTGCTCGTTCTTCTACGTCTCTTTTTTAAAATTTCCTACCTTGTACTATACTACTATTTAAAATATGAATAATCTTTATGTCATATTCCTTGGTACACGTTGTTTTTATTTCTTAACACTAGTATCCATCTATACTATTTGTTGTCAAACAAAAAATTGTTAAGAAAAGGAACAATAAATAAACGATGACGGGATTTTGATAGTAGTGGTGGTAGTGATTGGGTAAGATAGGGTAAGATAGAAGGGGGAAGAGGAGTAAGAGAGAAGAATTTAAATTGCTAAAAGATGTAGATAAATATGTGTGTACATAAAACGATAGGATGTGAGAATATATATTTATATATATTTCCTTAAGAAATTATTATACGCGACTAAAGCGACTTCGGTGGATATATATATATATATATATTTCGAAGTATTCGAAGGATCCTAAGGTGCATCGCAAAAGACAAATATTTGCATCCGCATTAAAGCGTCGTAACTCAAGCTTCTCGGTCTTCTTCTTATTCTTCTTCTTCTTCTTCTTCTTGATCGTTTTGTTCGTCGTCTTCTTCCTTTCTTTCTTCCTTCCTCTTCGATAATGCTTACGCCGCACGACACGACGATCCGTTTCGTCTCAACGAACTTTGTTCCTGACTAAACTCGACGAAAGGAAGGAAGGAGAAGTAGGTAGTAGTAGTAGTAGATAATTGTTCGGGAACGATTTGTCTTTCTTATAATTATTCACGATCACGATAAAGAAAAGTCGACTGTGAATAATCGTTTTAAACACCTAATCCTGTAACGACAGTTTACGTATACCACCACCATCGATTTATTTTTCTTTATTTATAAGCTGTTAAATCTACTACCGGTTTTGTTTATTCTTTTTTTTTCTTTAATATTATATAAGTTATTTTTTATAAGCGAACGGGTTGACATGTTTTTTCGTGATTCCACGAATAAAAAAAAAGAAAATATTTTTATTTCGTTTTGCGTATAAAAATTACTTCGACCGAAACGATATTTTTTTTTCTGTTTTCGTTCTTTTTTTTTTAATTTTATAAGCTAGAAAACTATTCGACGCAACTCACGCGCATATACTTTTATTCATTTTTATAAATATTTTTACATTCAAATGTATATTAGAATAGCTTAAATAATAAATCATAAATTTTTTATAATTATTTCAAAAAACTTAAATAAAAAAAAGAAAATCCATGCAAAAATACAGAATGCAAAATTTTACTATTCAAAATGTTCAAATAACTGTTAACTGCTAACTAAAAAATTTACTTCTAAATTAGCGTTCCAATGTTAATTGAAATATATGAATAATCTTCTAATCTTCAAATAAAAGAAAAATCATAATTAATTTATCGTTAGCATTAAAATATATGATTAAATTTTATGTACGATAATTACATATCTCGGTAATAGTTTATATATTTTAGTATTAGAGTATAGCAATTAAATAGGTCGTTTTCATTTATTTGGAAGAAATGAAAATTAGAAAGGAAACGTTATCATTGATGCGTTATCCGTGCGCGATGCAATTACGTATGCAAGAAACGCATTCTTGCTCGCGCGTTAGTATGTCACGTGTCTAATAACGTGAGAGCTATGCGAAAGAGATGGAGAAACTAGACATAGATAGAGATAGAGAGAGAGAGAAAGAAGGAGAGCGAATGAGAGAGGAAGAGAATGAGAGAGAGAGAGAGAGATGACGTAGATTCCTTTCCTCTTTCTACAAAGTCCACGACATCTTCTCCATTTTCTTCTTCGTTCTTCGACGTCACGAATAGCCATCTTTCCAAAATAAATCCGACAGTGCGAGGAATATGTCGACCGAGCGACGACTCCTTCACGGAAACCTATTTCGGATTTAACGTCGTTTCTATTCTCAGAACAACGCGAACTTACGAATTGTTTCCGATTTTCGAACTTTCAAGAGTAGAACGGAACGTGATCTCGCGTTCTAATTCCTTCTATTCAATCTTTTCACCCTATACTATACATACCCCCCTTTCTTTTCTTCCTACGTTCGATTATTCATTTCTTTGATCTTTTATTTTCTTTCTTTCTTTTATTTTTTTTACGCGTACACATACACACGCGCGCATGAGTCAAACGAATCTTTTTGTCAACATTTTTGCAATAATTATTAACAGATATTTTTTTCTTTTATTTTTTCTTTGTTCTGTTTTTTTATTTAGGTAGGTGAGCATTAGAAGAATTTTTTATTCAAATTCGTTCATGCCTACGAATTATTTTTGATATGATAAATAAGGTATAATATTTTTTTTATTTTTTGTTTGTTTTCTATTTGTATACGCACGAGGAAAGATTTTTCAAAATAGGAATAAAAATGGTTTGGTGGGATAGGAGGGGGTTAGGATGTAACCACGGAAGCGTTAGGAAAAATTTAACCGAGCATGTGGGTTCATGCAACGTACCCGCAAAACGATGTTTTTGCTCTCTCTCTCTTTCTCTCTCTAAACACCTACATTCGAATTTTTAAAATCAATAAACGACAAGGTATAATATATAAAAAACAGGATTTAATTTTTTTTTCTATATCTGCCTATATCTTCGTGAAATGTTTAATCAATAAAATAATTAAACAATTCCAATCCTTTGTTTATCTTTCGAAAGAAGAAGTTTCAATTTCAAAATTTCATTCGCATTTATTTTGATGTTTTTTTTTATTCCTTTTATAGAAATAATCGAGCTAGTTCGATCCACTTAGATTGTATTTTTCTTATTCGATAGGCTTCTCGATCGAAGTAGCATTAACTGACGCATTAAACGTTAGAGTAACTGGGTGATCTATTTAAACAACCTTCACTACCATCCAGCAATAGATTTATAATCAAAATTCGATTTGGCTGTTGCAATTTACGCGCTTAACCGACTAATTGCAGAATTAAATCTAATCACAGCTTTTGAGATGCAAAGTTGAGGCTTGGGGTAGGTAACATGTTTGAATATAACACACGGTCACTATATTACTGACTACTGCGAAATTATCATCGAAAATGATAAATTAAAGAGAACTCACGCAATGAGAAAGCATCTTTATCATAAAATAAAAGAATTGAAAGAAATCAAATTGAGGTCGAAAGAAATTCTATTCAAATTCTATAATCATTTGATTTGAAATTGAATTTGGGTCAAATACAACATTTCGACAAATGTTCCGTTAATTTTTAAAAGATGTGATCATTAGTTTGATGATTTTTAGCAATAAAAATAATTTTGACATCGAATCGTTTATATTTGTATTTGGTTTAAAAACCGGAATGAGAGAGAAGCTTCGGGCATTTTGATCTTGGTATAACGGTTTATCAAAATATGTATGCATGTATCCTATGTATATATGTATGTCTATATATATGCTAGTATAGTAGTAGTCGTTGGGACCTCTTACTAAGGTACATTAAGGTCTCGCAGACTTTCCGCATGAAAGGTCCGTCGGGTGCTTCAAAAGTCGTTCCTGGTATCCCTCTCCTTTCTATTGGTGGAGGAAGGAAGAGAAGGAAATAGGTATATAAAGCGAGAGTCCGTGTATATCTCAGGCACCACCAAGGAATAGGAGAGGAACTTTAATAAATCCAGGCACGGAGTTTCGCGTGCTTTCCGCTGAATTTGCATTGGAGAAAACGAGGTCGAATAGAGTGTAATTATTAAATGGGAGAAAAAGAGATAGTTGACGAGAGTTAAGAAACATCCTTTTGAAACGTGAATTTCGTCCTTTCGAATCTATCTCGATGAATGACTTTATTTTATGAAATTAGTAATAGTCGATGAAAAAGCTCAGGCTTTCTTTTTTCTTTTTAGAAATTTAGCAATTTTTTTTTTATATATAACAACGCGACTTTGTTTTTTAAATCGATTCATTAAAAAAAAAAAAAAAAAAAAAATTATTAATTATTAATTTTCTTCGATAAAATTATTGTATATTTAGAAGAACATAAATTTGATTATCATTAGAATTGTTTTAACCATTAATGAATATTTATTCGAAATATCGCAAAGTGATATTCGAGTAGCCGGAAAAGTATTTATAAAAAAAAATTTCAAACCGTTTATTTCGTAGTTATGCACTCATTTCAGAAAACAAATCACAAAAAAAAGAAAAGAATATCTTACTTGTTGTACCAATTAATTTCCTTTTCTTGAACCTCCCATTTGAGATGAAATTAATTAAAGGAATAATAACGAGGATAAAGAAAAAACTTTTTCATTTCGTAACCCGAATGTCGGACATTATTTCGAGTAAACTAAACTTAAACGATTGCTTTGAACGTGCGAAACTCCGAGGAAGTAGTAGAAAGTAATAGAAGAAGCAGAAAATAAAAATGATGAAAAAAGGAAGAAAAAGTAAAGGCAAAAAAAAGAAGAGAAAAAAGAAAAAAAAAAGAAGAAAAAAGAAGAAAAAGACGAAGAAGACGAAGAAGCTGAAAAGTTGTTCGGATTAACGCGTTCATCTCGGAGGGTGCATCGACCATGACGACGCGATACAACGAACTCCAAAGTGCAACGCACGGTGTAAGATAAAAGAAGATTACAGGGGAACGAAAGAGAATGAGAGAAAGAGAATAAGAGAAAGAGACAGAGAGAGATAAAGAGAGAGAGAAAAAAGAAAGAAAGAAAGAGAGAGATAGAGATAGAGAAAGAGAGAGAAAGGAAGGTGTACCGGTTCTCTCGAGTTTCCGTGACCGCAATAATCCGCCAGACTCGAACAAAATGCTGCGGTTGACGGTGGGGACGAGAGAAGAGAGAAATCTGTTCCTACAGTTCTCTGCCAACGTCGTCGTCGTCGTCGTCCTCGTCGTCGTTGTCGTCCTCGTCGTCGTCGTCGTAGTTGATGCCGTTTCACTAACATAAGACGAAAAGAGATGAAATGAAAGAGAGAGAGAGAGAGAGAGAGAGAGAAAGAGAAATGGAAAGAGAAAGAGAAAGAGAAGGAAGAGGAAGGCGATAAGCGGCTGGTGGTACAATATCGCAGGATTTCAGTGTGGAAGCTCGGAAAGTGAGCTTGAGCTTGCTCGAAGGTCGAATCTCTTCGAAGGAGGTGGAACGAGTGAACTGGTAAAGTGAAGTAAGCAAGCGAATGTTGGTGCTACTCTACCACACCACCGGCTACTACTACTATTACTACTACTATTCCCCGACCACCGATGTAATCCTAGCAAAATCAAACTTTGACTCTTTGACCCTGCCTTTTCCTTTTCCTTTTCTTTTCTTTTCTTTTCTTCTCCTTACTTTGCTGTATTTACCTTTCTTTTATCGTATTTTTTCTTCCATCGATTTTTTCTTTTCTTACTTATTTTATTTATTTTTTCTTTATTTTTCTTTTTATGAGACTAAAAGGAATAAATTATATTTTTTTTTCTATTTTTTTTTTTTTTTTTTTAAATATTATTAGTATTTTTTTTTAATTTACCAACCTACGTAACACACGTGATAGGCGTTGCAACAACGTACCAATCATTATCGTGTGTAGTCTCTTCCCACACCGTGTGTTACCGATCAAGTCTCTAGCTATCTTTATATCTTTCTCTTTTTCATTTTCGATGAATGTGTGTGTGTGTGTGTGTGTGTATGTGTGTGTAGCCTTTTACGACCTCGCACAACTGTTACGTGTACCTTCCTTCCTTTTCTCGAGGTCTCCTCGTATTCGCTTTCGCTTTCTCCTCGCGTGCCATCTCACGCTAACATCTCAAGCTGGAGGAACTGTTGGCGATTTATGCGAAAGCATTGCCAACGGGTGCCCGCATTCAATTTCTTCTCTCTCTCTCTCTCTCTCTTTCTCTCTCTTTTTATCTTTCTCTTTCTCTTTTTCTCTTTCTCTTTCTCTTTCTCTTTCTTCCTCTCTTCCTTTCTCTCATTCACTCTCTCTCCCAAGTATACTCTGACGTTATCGTCTTCACTTCCTATTGGAATCGAAAATAAATAAATAAATAAATTAAAAAAAAAAGAATGAAAAAAAACAGTAAAGAGGAAAGCCACAGCTGTTACGGTCCGCTAGATACAAACATAGTATTTCCCAAAAAATAAACGATATTTTGCAGAGAATTTGTTGTTTATGCATTCGTCGATTACCCATGGTAGGTGGATACGATAAAACGTAACGCTTTCGTATTTTTTTTTGTATTTCCTTCTTTTATTTTGTTTTTATAAAAAACATTGTATCGAAGTATTTTAATATATTACATTTGTTTTTTACATCTCGCTAACGTGATGAAAATCGTCGAGTATTTTATGGGATATATTATATAATCCATACGTATAAAACACGATCTAGTGTTATTCGTGTTTTTTAAATTGATTGAACGATCACGAATCGATACTTGGAAACACCTACGATATTTTGTTCGCGCGATAAGATGTTCGAAACTCGTATTGATAATTCTCAACGTTCAATGTATCTCGGTGTCGTCGTTGTCGTCGTCGTCATCGTGTCGTCGTCGTGCGATAGAATGGAAACGCGCGTGCGAATCCCCACACATTGTGTTCATGTGTACCAACTGCTCTGCTATTGGAATGTTTCTCTCTTCTCTCTATGCAATTCTAGTATGTGTATGTTATGTGTATGTGTGTGTGTGGACGCATTCGTGTGTGTTTTGTGTGCTATTTGGTTTCGTGTTCCCACTCCGTGACTACTTCGACGTGCTTTTTAAGTATTACTGCATATACGTGTAGTATATGTGTGTATATATTATGTGTATGTATATGGATAGATGTATGTATAGTACACACACATATGCACATGGAGCCTTTAAGCCATTTGAATCTCTCACACGACCAACTACGTGTCGTGGCTCGTTTCTTCGGCTTCGCATGACACCGCTCGATGCTGACAGGTCGTTGTCACGAACGCGATCGTCGTGCTTCCTTCGTAATTGTAACGTTACTTTTATCTTTCTTTATTTCTTTCTTTCTTTATGTTTCATGTGCACTATATACATATATATACAAAGTTTATCTTAGCTAATCCTATTCATAATTCAAATGGTCAACTTTAAATTTGAGATTTTAATTTCTATATAATAAATGTCATTAATTTAATTCTTTTAAATCATTTGAATTATAATTTATTATCGTGTAAATTATTAATATTAGATTTACGAATGTTTTGTTCATTATTTTTTTTTTATAATTTATAAACATTGTTTAAATGAAAGGTTGAGTAAAAGAGGAAGAATTATTATTTACATATATTTCATTAGGTAACTAAAAATCAACATATGTTTTTATTATATCTCGGGCAATAAATAATATAATTAATCAAAAAATGCACCTAAACTATCAATATAACGTTGCCATTTTGACTATAGCTTAGTAATACCGTTAGCGAAAAAATCTGGAGAGCAGCTGGTGATAAAATCGCAAAAGGCATTTTCCACTGCATGTTGGGAATTAAATATTTTTCCTTGCAAAAAATTGTCTAAAGCTCGGAAAAAATGATAATTGATTGGCTCGAGATCTGGCGTGTTCGGTGGGTGACAAAATGTTTCCAGGTCCAGTTCCTGTAGTTTAAGTAACATCGATCTTGCAACGTGTGGTCGAGCGTTCTCCTGGAGGAGGATTGGTCTGTCCCTGTTGACCAATCTCGGCTGCCTAATTTGCAGCTGCCTTATCATTTCTTCTAACTGTTCACAGTAGAAGTCCGCTGTTATCGATTGCCCAGCTCTCATAAAACTATAGTGTTATACTTACTTGCCGCGCTGGACCACCAAACAGACACCATTAGTTTTTTTTGGTGTATATTCGGCTTTTGGGGTGTGTGTTGGCACTTCATCTTTGTCCAACCACTGTGCCGAAAGCTTGCGATTATCAAAAAGTATCCACTTTTCATCGCACGTAACTATCCGATGCAAAAATGGATCGCATTTTAGTCTTGATACCAAAGAACAGCAAGCTTCGAAGCGGTTCCGTTGCTGACTCTGGCTCAACTCATGCGGAACCAACCTATCCAGTTTCTTTACTTTTCCTATTGCTTTAAGATGACTTAATATTGTTGGGATGGTAACTTCAAACCTTGGACGCTAGTCCACGCGTCGTTTCAGATGGATTTGCTTCCACTACAGCTTTCAGTTGATCGTCATCCACCTTGCTCTTAGGCCATCCGCGTGGTTCATTTTGATGATCAAAATCTCCAGATCGGAATTTTTGGAACCATCGAAATATTGTACGTTCGTTAGCCACATCCTTGCCGAACACTTCGTTAACATTTCGGCTTTCCTAAGCTGCATTCGTTCCATGACGGAAGTCATATTCGAAAATAACTCGCATTTTTGGCTTATCCATGGCTTACAATATTTAACCTCCAGACGACAATACTATAGACTATTAAAAACAAAAGAGTGCATCTGAAAGCCAGATGGCGTACCTTCTTAATGCAAAAAAAAAAATAAAGGACTATCGAAGTGAAATATCGGAGATATCTGGTATCAAACTTGAGGCTTTAAGTAATCCGACATTTCATACTTTATGACCTAATACATAGTAATCAAATTTTTAATGAGTCCAATTGGCTCAGTCCATAAATCTAATGTTAAACTTTATGTTAGTATTTAATCGACTATTATTTGAATTTATTTATAAATAAAATATATATAGTCAATCTTAAATTTGAAATTTTAATTCCTATAATAAATGTTATTCATTTCTTTTTTCGTTTAAATTATAATTTATTATCGTGTAAATTATTAAACTATATGTTAGTATTAAATTGATTATTATAAAATAATTTAATTGTAAAAAAAGGAATATAAATTTTGTTTAAAATAGGTATTATATCACTTTCGGTTGATTTGTACATTAATAATTATAATATTGGTAAGTTTAGTGTTAATAATTGTACTACTATTTGTCACAATAAATATTAAAAAAAAAGAAGATTTATGATATAAATAAATCAAAATAAACTATAAATAACTTCAATGTTAAATATTAAAACTAAATGTATTATCGACCTTTTATACCTAGGACAAACGAAAAAATAGGAATCACGCGATTTAAACGTTAGAAATATTCGAGATAAGCAACATTATTTAAAACACGTAACCAAAGAAAGAGATATTTCTAAATGTTTGTTTGAAAACAAAAGAAAAGATTTGAGAAAAGAGGATAACACAGTAATAATAAGTTCGACTATAGTTTGACTGCTTTTGCAAATTATGGTTACCCAGACACAAATCCTTTAAAACGTTAACTCAAGTTAGACAAGGAAATTTTAGTTGTATCTTATAACCTGTTACAGTCCAGTCTTATCATCGTGATCTAATTAATCTCCTTTCCTCCTTCTCAAATTCTCTCTTTCTCTCTCTTTCTCGTCTTATTCGGCTTTGCACTTTTCCTCGATTCAACGATAAAGACGCTTCTTCGAGCTTGCTTGCAAACTACTTTAAGACGTCCCATAATGCAAGCATGAAGACGACGACGAAGACAAGGATGAGGATGAGGATAAGGATGAGGATGAGGATGAAGACGAGAACGAGGATAAAGATGAGAGCTTTCTCTCTCTCTCTCTCTCTCTCTCTCTCTTTCTTTCTCCTTCTCTTTTTCTCTTATTCGTTGTTTTTTTTCTGCTTCCTTCTCTTCGCTTTTGCAAATTTTCTCTTCTTCTTCTTCCTTCGTCTCGCGCATCCGCTATTGTTAGGAAAAAGCTCGATTCCTAAACGAGAGATTTTAAAGTACTTCCTTTTTTTAGTCGAGGATAAAAGTTTAACCAGACTTTGATGATCGAACTTAAACATTCGAGTTAAATTGTTATAGGTCTTTTTTTTTCATTTTTCAATTTTATGTTACTCACTTTTAAAGAAGAACATTTGACGAGAAAATGATTTCGTTGAAAAATCTTCTTGTAATTATTGTTATTTGAAAAATACATTTTTTTATTTTTTCAATTACATATGTTTCTGGAAAAAAAGGAAGGATAGAAAAGAAAAATAGTGTATTTTTTAAAGTATGATTTTAAAATTTTGTTCGTAACATTGGTACTATTTTATAGGCATCAATGTACTATAATCGTTCCTTATACGCGATAAACACTTGCAAGGATGTTCGAACAAGTATTACCACGAATCAATTTCGAGTCTCGTAAAGTAAATCAGTCGTAGTAGTAAAGTACGCGAGTAAACAAGTTCTTTCTTGGAAATGTTATAATATCTTATGAACCGCACCTTTTCCATAGTATTATTTCTTTACTCGTTTTCTAGCATACTATCAAACCAGACTACTACTACCACTACCACTTTTTCTATTCTCAACACTATTCGCTATTCGAAAAAAACAAAGCAAGAATTTTCTTATCTTAACTTTTTTTAAATAATTATCATCGTTTTCTCATGATTTTACTTTTAAAAAAGTGTGCGTGTTATAATTTATTTTTACAATTAGTAAAGAAAATGAACGAAAGAAAAAATATATAATTTTTATTTTCTTTTAATCATCGAAATCCATTTGGATATATAAAACGAGATGCATTATTATTACTTGTACACGAGTAATATATCTGATGAATAAATTCTGACGCAAAACGACATTTGAATACACTCCCGCAAATTATTATTAATTAAAAAAAAAAAACAATTTTTACTACTTTTCTGTCTCTCTCACTCTCTCTATCTATTTATCTGTCAACCCCCCGGCACCACAACATTTTTCCCCTAATTTTCGTTGACATTTCTCGTAGAAAAACGAAGAAATAATTTTTCCCGTAAAATTTTACTTCTTCAAAAAAAAAAAAAAAAAAATTACTTCGGTACGTTGTTGAAAAACGGCGTTGTATGGAAAAGGACGTGCGGCAGTAGAGAACATTTTTAATATTAAAAATGTATTTCCCGATGAAGTCAGAATAAAGGTTAAGTCGAAATAAATGAAAATGTAGGAGAACATTCCGAAAGCTTCGAAGCCAATCTTGTTTTTTCTTTTCTGTACTTTCTCTCTCTCTCTTTTTCTTGAAAAAAGGGAAAACAAAATAAAAAAATAAAAAGAAAGAGAAAGAGGGATATACAGATGGACAGACAAAAATGCATTTTCAAACAAGTACGACAATAGTTGACATCTTTTGTCGGATTTCATTCTCATTTCTATCTTTTTTCCCCTTTTTCTCTTTTTCTTTTTCTCTCTCATTCTGTTTTCCTCTTTAGCTCTTTCTCTTTATTCGTTTCTACGCGCACGACTTGATATTCATGAATATTCTAGCATCGATTAATACGGGTGGAACGTCGAGACGCGTTTTGCCATTGTTGTTTACCGGAATATCCCTCCATTTCTACGAAGGCCTCAAAACAGCCGGCAGCTAACAGCAGCAACAGCAACGCACGCTCGGCCGATCCGTCGTTCCTGCCTGCCCTTGACGAGCTTCAAAAGCTCACAAACAAAAGCTTGAAATTGGATTACTACTACTACTTGCGTTGAAGATTGCGGGAAAGACATTTACACAAAAATATATATATATATATATAAATAAAATAAATAGGAAAAATCAAGTAGCCGATACAAATTTCGATATTTTCAAATTTTTGATTTTTATTGATTCTTATTAATTTAATGTTGTTTTTTAAAATTGTTTATTTTATTTTGGAAACTTTGGATTTTTATTAATTGTTAATAAGAATTTTTATTTTTTTTTTTAAACTGTATATTCTATTTTTGAAACTTTGGATTTTTATTGAATGTTAACTCTTCAGTAGAGATTACTTTTAGCTAAAATGTTTATAGGAATATAAAAATAATGCACAAACCTATATTACATTATTTTATATTCATATTAAGAAACATGTGTATGCTTCGATAGACTACGCTGGCAACTTTTACTAAACGCATATATGCTTCCATACCAGTCAAATGGTTAATAATAATTTCTGTTTTTTAAAGATCAAGTAGTTGGCACAAATTTCGGTATTCCGTTTTCGAAACTGGATTTTTATTGATTGTGAAAGCCTTTGATTGTTCAATTATTGCTTTGATCAATAATAATTATTGTTTCTATCGACAAATATATATGTTTGTATTGTCCACGTAGATTTGGATTCTGGTCCACGAATTTCTATGAGTCCTACGCCGATGGATCGGATATCCGTCCCTTTATTGAATAGTTATATTTCTTAAGAACGATAATAAATAAATAATAAAAAGATGATAAATAAAAAATCTCTAGGATGTTTACTTAAGATTATGCGTACGTTTTACTTGTGAACAATACCACAAGTGCATGTGAAATGTCTGTAATCTGTTTTTTTAGTCTTAGGTAATAAAATTATATCATGTTACCTGATATAAGCCTTAGGCGAAAAAAATATTGAGTGTAGCAGGTAAAAGAAAAAAAAAAAAACGGCCTAGGACGTAACACAACAAAACACTTCAACTAAAAGTATTCAACTCTCGAAGGAATAATAATAATTTTTGTTTTTTACAATTGTTTATTCTATTTTCGAAAATTTCTGATTTTTATGAATTATCAATAATAATTATTGTTTTTTTGTTTCTTTGTTGCAGGTAAGTGTCATTCGTGTTACTGGAATCGTATGTTTAACAGATATCGGATTTGTGTAAGTCACATTTAATTTGTTTATGTTTTACAAGATTTCTTTTCGTATATAAAAATAAAATATATTAAAATGTTTATATTTTATAATCATTATTTTTAAACATTTCTGATGGGAAGTATTTTAATACTATATTCATTCAATGAATATATGTGAATAAATATTTTAAACAAAAAAATATTTCAGTAACCAAATCAAAGTCAACAAGAATTACTGTTATACAATTAGTAATATTTAATTATCAAATTAACGTGTTACATATATACAGTATAAAATTGATTAAAAAAAAATAGAGAAATAATTACTAATAATAAAATAATCATCAACATACTGACCTACTTGTTATGAAGTACAGATAAAAAAAAAACAACAGAAAAAAATAAAACAAGAAAATATGTTAAAAAAAAAACACACGATGAAAAAAATCAAAGCGTTGATAAAAATTTGAGGATGATCGAATGAATGGAAACTAGGAGAATGAACCGGTGCCATAGATCAAGAGCAAGAGTGAGAAAGATAGAATGATAGATTAAACAGAGAAAGAAAGAGTAAGAGAGAGAGAGAGAAAGAGAAAGAGAGAAAGGGTATTCGTGGCAAGTGCACGACAAGTGGTGGGCAAGTGCAATGCAAGTGCAATGCAAGTGTGCACGGGCGCGAAGTAACGACACGATGCGGCATCTTCGACCTTCGCACACGTGTTTTTCTCTCTCTCTTTCTCTCTCTCTCCCGTTTCTCTACTTTTCTTTTTAACTCTTCTGGCGAGAGACGACCATACACGGTACGTAGAAGCAATTACCTGCACCGGCAATAATAATACTCGGCTGTAACTATGCAAGTAACTATATCACGCTGCCGTATAAGTCGTACGCTAACGTTCTCATACTACTATCTCACTCTCTTATGTATATATATATATATATATTCTATCTATCTTTGTCTGTCTCTTTTATTCTCTTGCCAGAGAGATAGAGAAAGAGAGAGAGAGAGAGAGTTTATATGCTTTATACGATGTGCGGTGAGGTTTATACGGCTCTCGTATAACATTTAACCGACTCGCTTTTCGGGATACTTGAACGTTCAAAACGTCTCCTTCTCCTCTCATTCTATCCTTTTTCTCTTTTATGTATTATACGTATATATTTGTAGGGTTGGTTTAATATAGGTCTATGTATATATATGTATATGTAGGTATACTAGGTGAATTTCTGCAAACGATAACAGTTAGTAGAAGAAGAATCATTACATTCTGTCAACGTTTAATTAATTCGCATTGTTACGACATATAATTAGTCAAATTCAATTGAATTACTTTTAAATCGATAATAACTCGAGAACGTATTAATAAAATTTAAATTTAATTAATCGGATCGAAATTATTGGAGAATTGGGGGAAGGGGTAAGTAGGTAGGAGTTAAGAGAGGTAGATCATCAAATTCGACTTATTCTTTACGAAAAATGTTGACAAAGATTCGATCAAATTTCGTTAACGTCGTTATACGATTAATATTCTCTTTATTCGTATTTCGAGACGATAAAAACAAATAAATCAGTTTATTTGAAATGATCACACATATACAACGATATATTTGTCTTTTTAACCTATATACATTTAATAAATTTTGAAATAAAAAATCAATTAGAAAAAAAAATGAAAAAATATGAAGAATGCCATTGGCGTTGATATTCTAATTCAATTTTAATAAAGCTAAATACGTGTGGATAAAATTTCTCTTTTAAAAGCATCAGAACGACGTTGGATTTTTGATCCAAGAATTAATTTCTCTTTCTCTCAGTATTCATTTATGACTTCCCTCGTGATTCCATCGTAAAACTTGTCGAGAACGATACGAGGATTACCGATTCAGTACGCCAGAGTGGTATAAGCGTTAGAGAGAGAAAAAGAAAGAGAGAGAGAGAGAGAGAGAGAGAGAGAGAGAGAGTGAGAGTGGGAGAGCAAAAGACCGAAAAAGGGAAAGAGAGAGAGAACGTAGATTTTACTGGTGTCTAAAGTATGTAAACGAGAGAGCTTACGCGAGCATAGTGACTTAGCTTCAAGAGAGAGAGAGAGAGAGAGAGAGAGAGAGAGAGAAGGACCTCGTTAAAGCTCGATGAATATGAAAACTAGGTCTGCATTTTCTCTCTTCTCTCTATTTTCTTTTTCCTTTTTCTTTCTCTCTTATTTTTCGTCTTCTTCTTCTCTTTATTATTATTATTTTTTTTTTATTATTCTTCTTATTCTTTTTATTCTTCTTTTTTCTTGTTTCATTGCAAAATATTACAATCGGTTTCAATTTATTGGAAAAAAAATCTTTACTTTGATTTAATCAAATAATTATTTTAAAATAACATTTAATCAAACGAAATAATAATGTTATCATTTGAAATATGATTATAAGATGTTTTAAATTTATCATCGAGTTTGAAATTATTTTTTATTATCACTTAGCAAAATTCGATAGACGAATAATACGAGGAGGAAATGCTGTACGTACATGACTTTGCATAATAGGAAAAGATAGTGGGAGGAAATATGTATGTATCTTATTTTGTTAATGGAAACTATGTGTGGCTTATGTATATACTATTCTCTCTTTTTTTCCTCTTTCTCTCTCTCTCTTACTATTCTTTGTGCTTCGTTAGCGTTTGCATTCAAAACAGTGATGCAACGCGTACACTTACACAAAGTTTGTCGAGATACATCTACATTTTACCTGTACATTTTTGGTGTGTGTGCACATTTTACGTTCTCTGTGTATTTATGTAAATACGGGTAGGGGGGTGTTCCTGAAAGTTTCTTTATCGACAAAAAAAAGAAAAGAAAGATAAAAATTCGAATATTTTTTAACATAATCAATAGACTTATATTTTGTTTTATTATTTGACAATATGATAAATTTTCGATTACAGTTTTTTTCGGAAAAATATTGGCCCCTTTTGTATGCTCCCATTTCTAAATATTGTCCAACCAAAAAAAAATGTATCGTCTTTTAAAGTTTGATAAAAAGATTCTTGGAAATGGCACCCCTCTTTGAATATTTACGTGCGTTGATAGAAAAGTTTTTTTGACCTGACATAGAAACAATACTTTTTCTTTTTAAGGGTCAAACTCACTTATAGTTTTTTTTGACAGTTTGGAAAAACTTTTGGAAAAATAATAGGCCCTATACTTTTCAACACTTCCTCATACATCGAAACAAGGAAGTGACGTTTAAAAATTTCATTACAGTATTTTATTCGTTTGTTTTTATTTTCTTTAATTTTTTTTTTTTTGCAATTGACGGTCATTTCCTATTATTCATGATACTTCTTGTATCAATAAGTATGTTACGATCACACGTTATGAACACTCGATAGATCAACGCTGATCAATTGTTGACATATTAACCAATGTTTATTTATTACTTCGGTCATCGATATAAGCAAAAGCTGGAAACAGTTTGATTAGAATCATCGATAATAGATTATCAACAAAGAGATAATTTTGCTGTTGCTGTTGCTGGTTGATGGTAGTGATGTTGCTCTCAAGGTTCTTTATATTTTTTCATTATTTTATTACAAATCATCCAAAGGATTTTTTTCATTCCAACGAAATTTAATATTGTACTTCTCGTATAATAATCTTTATCGATATCCGATCTTTATATAACTCGTAGAGAGAGAAAAAAAAAGTTAAAAAGAAATAAAAAATAAATTAGAAAGAAAACGTAGAAGAAAAAGAAGAAGAGGAGGAGAGCTTGTAAAAAGAAACTTTCCAAGATGTGTTTCATCGTCGTCTGCGTTCAATCACTGCGAGAGAAACCGACCACTCACTCACGTGCTTTTCTTCGTCGGGCCACTTTTTATCTAGGCTTCAATCTTTTTAAACCTTTTTCTCTCTCTCTGTTTATTTTTTCAACGATAGTGGTTCTTTGTAAATTTTAAGTATCCTTTAAAGACAAGATTACAAAAAAAAAAGACTGGTCATAGTCGTTTATCAATTTTTCCTTGTCCTTCTTTTGGTTTTATCTTTACCAAACGTTGTCTAAATGTTAATCCATTCAAGATCACGACTATTTCCAAACACGGTTCCCAGGGGCCATTTTTTTTTTTTTTTTTATTATATTGTCAATTTTATAATACTAAATTTTGTTTTTCTATACTTTAAAGATACTATTTATACAAAAAAAAAGTCTCATCTCGATGCATATTTTATTCAGAGTAACTGATAATATCTCAGTATGATTGCGCACACGGTGTGCAAATGGTTTAAAATGGGTTAAACGAAATTGTATAGGAAAGATGGAAAATGATGAAATTAATTAGATTTATATAATTTGATATATACGAAGACGTGTATAAGAGAGTGTTAGAGAAAGAGAGAGAAAAAAGGAGAGAGAGAGAGCAGCTGATGAGATGTGCAAAAGAGCAACAACGGCAACAGAAAGCTAGCGTATCGAATCCATGCTGTGAGAGTTTCCTCGAAGAAAAGCTCTTTCATTCTCGCTGCATTCCGGTCTAGTAAATCCTTTAAAGCGTTTTCAAGCAGTACCCTCGCGCGCTCGACGTAACGACAACAACAAATACATCGTTGGAAAGGATTATGTGGGTAATAGAAGGCTTTGTCAAACGGAGTACCCGTTTTGTCTTCCGTGTCATTGAAGTAACTTAACGTGTGTCGTCTTGTTACCTCTTATCTACTACTCTTCTCTATTTCTCTCATTCTCATTCCAATTCTCTTTCTAACCATTTCTATTTCTATTTGTGTCGTTGCCCCTCATCTCTAATTCTATCCTCTATCTTTAATTTAATTGTTCAACAAATACTATTAGATATATTATTATTTAACTACTCGTTAATGTATTCCCCATTTGATCATTATCAACATTTATTTGTGCTCGAATTGGAATCAATGTTTCAATCAGATGTTATGTGTTCTTTTTTTTATGCAGAATAGGTTACTTAAGGTTTTTATTAGCATTAAAAAAAAAACAATGTATTAATAAATACTGTATTAATATAATTCTTAACATGAAATTATTTTTTGTCTAAGAAATCTTTTTCTTGCAAATATGCCAACTAGATGAATATTTGTAATGCTATAATTTTAACATATGTTATAATATATCTAAATTATACTTAATACATTACACATTAATCTATGGAGTATCTCACTTTTAATTTAAAAAATAAATTTATATATGTGTATATATATATATATAAATGTATTTTTGGTTTTTTGAAAGTAATAACTTGTCAATCTATTCTGCTCATATTAATATAATAATAATAATAATAATAATAATAATAATAATAATAATAATAATACATCATAATTATAATTCGTAATATAACATATATTAATTAAAATTTAGACACAGGACAAAAAGATTTGATAACAATAAAATCTAAATAAATTTTTGTGTCTATATGTATGCATATATATACACTACAGTTAAATGTAGCAAGTTATGAAGTTATATATGTATGTTATTGTAAAGGATCAAAGGATAATTGTAGAGAATATTTGAATGATGAAAACATACATTTGGTATGCACTTTGTGATAAATACGTAATATAGAGTTACATCAACAAGAAATTCCATCGATTAATTGTAGAAGGACATGTGTATCTTGTATTGGTTCAGCATCTTGATATATATAGGTCGGTTCCCTTTTCAGGTCTATCCGCGTACGTAAGCATCTACACAATACGACTATGAATAGACGAGCACGCTTGTCGCGTGGTTTACCATCGCTCGCCGAGAGTTTACCAGGCTCGCGACGTTACATCTCTCGGGACACGCTACCCAGTTTACCGTTTCTCCTAGTAACACTAGTAGTCTGACGATTCGATACACAACAAGAATTTCCTCTCATCTTCTATATTCCAAACTACTTGCCTCAATTGATAATCGATCTCTAAGTTTCGTAATAATATGAAATAATCATAGGGCAAATAATTATACAGAATTATTAACAAATAGCTATGTTTTTTTGTAAACTACGTGTTTGTTTCAATTACATTAATTAATTTTCAAATATTGAATTTTGATTCTCTTGTAACATAAATTATTTATTCGGTTACTTTTTTAATACTTTCTGTCAACATTTTAAGACAGTATTTATGGTAATGTTAGAATGTAATAGAAATAATTAGTATTTAATATTAAATGGTATTTTGAATTTATTATTTCTTTTAGTGACAGTAATAGTTTAACGATTTGATAATAAGTATTAGTATTTATTTTAATTACATTAATAAATTTTCAAATAGATTTATTTTTACGTAAATTAATAGGTCAATGTTTTATTATCTTTTTTTAATACTTTCTGTTAAGTCTGTATTTATGTTAAAAAATATTTGAACGTAATAGAAGTGATCAGTATTTATAGTTAATGGTATTTTCAATTGATCGTAAGTAATAGTTCAACGATTCGTTAATATGATATTTTCCATCTCTTATTTTTAAGATTCTTCAGATGAATTTATTATCGATCGAAACTTTACAATCGTCGAAAAAAAGGATTATAGAGAATAGACAATGAGTAATGGATAAAAGTTTATAAAGTAAATGAAATTCTAAGTATATCGATTTTAATATAAATTATTTATTAAATCTGTATTTTTTTAACATTTTAAAGTCAGTATTTGTAGTAAAATATGAATTAACGTATAACCTAAATGTAAGTCTGATGCAATACTCCTATTATAAATATTGATAATTTATTATAGAAAATATTGATAATAGAAATAAAATTTGTCTTCATTTCGTTGTCTCATTATACGTGTTCAAGTTACAATTTCATATTTCATTTCGTCGTGATTAAAAAAGGTTATCGATCAAAATACTCGACATAACAAAAAGTAAAGAGAATAAAATAAGATTTATTAATGATATCTCGAATGTTCAATTTTACGATGAAAAGGGAATACCCGTAGGTAAGAATAATTTGAATCTTTTTTTAAATAAGTAAAAGTTTAGAAAACCATGACGAGACGTAAAGGTGAATGAATAGTGGCGCCACGTGATTTACGATTCTTTCTTCTACCTGCAACTGCATCGAACGTTAGAACGCGGGCGCGCGCGTGTGAGCAGGTGCATCCCAACTTAAGTAAACGTATATACATGTAAATATATAATACTTGTAGATATAGTATACTTATAGTTGGCTTGGTATATATACCACGATCGATATCTTTGCCTTGTGTACGTCAAGACTGTAACGTAACGATGATCTTCATCGTCGACCTAGTGACCCAACACCGTTGGCCGACTCCTACTACCTGGACCAATCCAAGATAACTTACTGCAATATCAATTCACTCGAGTTATTCAAATTATAACAACGTTTATATGGGGATCAGTCTTTCGATTTATCATTTGAACGTTAACGAAGCTTCATTATATCGAAAATTCAAATAATAGGGAATAATTAATTCGTCTGCTTTCCTACCTACCTACCTGTCTGTTTGTCTGTCTGTCTGTCTGTCTCTTATGCAGGTATATACATCTATTGTAATTTATATGTTTCCTGTAGATATAGGATACTAAACCGTTAGTAATGCTTCAAATTAACACTATCGGCCATTACATTTTCTCTGTTTATTGGATCATATACATCGTTAACCGTCTATTCATCAAATTTGAAACATCTAATTGAATTTATTTTATATCGTTATAAGATATCAGTTGTAACAGGAAGGGATTCGAAAGGATTTTAGCGAGAAAATGATCGACTACAGGATAGTAGTTTGCCAGAGTAGAAACCAATTAAGCGCCTTTACATTTCCCGGAAAGCGAGAAGCTCTACTTAGTTCTCATAGTTTTCATCTATCCTTTTCCCTCTTTATCCTTCATCCTTTTCTATCCCCCTCACTCTCCCTCTCTTTTTTCTTTCTCTTCCTTTTGCTTTATCTTTTTTGTTCAAGACCGTGGCAAGGAAGTCTATCCTTTTTAGATTTCACATCGATTGACGTGTGCAACTATATCTTTATTCTTCCGCTTACGTTAGAACATTTTATGACGTCGTATATTCTTACGTATAACTCGCATAACTTCGAACAAAGTCACTTGCCCGTTTGGAATCATTTTTTATCGGTTGAGTATTACGCTTAAGAAGAATACCACTTATACGTGCATTATAAAAAGAACCATATATTATGGTTATTTTTTTTTCGTTCCTTTTTCAAAGAAAATATATAATCGACAATGGAAATTTTATTTTTATTCCACTTTCTATCCTATACTAATATAAATATATATTTTCTAGATAGTTACGTCATAGTTTGAACAAAACTGAATTGTTGCAGTAGTTAATTTGTAAACACAGAAAGAGATTCGAAATATTAGTCATGCGCGCATTAGAAATTTTATTTATAGAATATCTTAAATTGTAATTCTTATTACTATTATTATTATCAATTTCCAGTGGTTCTCAATTTTGTGTATTTTTAACTCTAAATTTTAAGAAATGATATCACCATTTATTTACTTTACACAATATGAATGCGTGTGCACGATATAATAATGGTCAGGAAAAATTCCGCTCTTATTTACAATGTAATTGAATTGCAATGATGCACATTACAGATTGAAGTTAGTTATTTATAGATATTATTACAAATTATATACTTTATTACGAATGTTTCTTTTTATAATCGTAATAATATGTTAGAAAATTGTTTTCTTGAAATAGAGAATAATAATAATAATAATAATAATAATAATAATAATAATAATAATACAGTAGTGGATTAATTTCAGTAGTTATTTGCTAAGATTTTCCTGTTGTTGAAGAAGAAGAGAAGATCCGTGTAGGTGTACATCGAAGTAAGCTAAGTTAAACAGAACGGGAGGTGGTTGTTTGAATATAATGCTCGTCTTTACCTCACCAAGGATGGTTCACCATTCCTCTTACCTTAGTATCTTCCCTCTTCTCAAGGTATCTTGTTCTTCGTCCTTCAATGAAGGAAGAAGACAGTCGAGCAACAGTTTGCTATTTATGTTAGATTACTACCAACCATCATTTCTCGATAAGATATTGTTTTTTATTATCTTACGTTACTTTCACTGTTCAGGTATTCACTGTTCAGGTAAAAAAAGGTATATCAAATTTATTACTTGTGTTACACATTGAATTCAAAAGTAACTAAGATATTTAATGCAAGTTCGTCTTTCAATATTACAAATTACTTGAAAAATATTTTATATCGTTGTGTTGATTTTAGAAGTTTGTTATCAATTTTTTTTTTTTTTTAAGAAGATTTATATGCTTCTCACTATATCTATATTTCAAATCTACACGAACCTTTCGGGCAACCTAATAATAATTAGACGGTAGAGATTTTTGAGAATAAAACTTGTGGAACACAGTATGAGGTAGATTTTAGGGAAAAAGAACAATTTGGGAAATAGGGTAGGAGGATTAGGTTTAGACAGTTGATGGGGAATTTTAAAAAGGGTCCTGTTGGGAAACCGAAACGTAGGTAAGAAAAAAAAATAGAGTGATCCTGTCGTTAGAAGGAAAAATCTACATTTAACATTCTTTTAATTATATAATAATAATAATAATAATAATAATAATAATAATAATAATAATAATAATAATAATAATAGTAGTAATAGAAATGTATAGAGGGAAGTAAAACGACCCACTCTTGTGATATTTTAGATAATTTCATTTATAAATAATTGTCTTTATAATATCATCAATCAATGTCAAAATAAAATGGGAAAAAATAATTTTACATCGATGGATATTAATCTTTTAGGCACTACGAGCCACTATAGTGGCTTTCGCGGATAACATCTTTTAAAATATATTATAACTAATTTTCTTATTATTTATTAAAGTAAATTGTCTAAGTTAAAGTATATGTGTATAATTTCATTGAAAAAAATTATAGAACAGCCATTGTTCATCAAACATCGTAGTTTTATTGTTTACACGTAATTCTCATTGAACCCTACTGTACAGAGAAACAGCCCTACGCCACATTCAGTATTGGCTAAGAGGTTAATAATGAGTAAAAAGAAAAAAAAATTTTTAACTCTTAGAGAAGATAGACTTCGCGCTTGTCAGAGAAATTGAAACGTCGCGCGGAAATTGAACGCAAAGTCTTTCCCGCCGTTACGAATTGCTTTTACCTCGCACGGAAATGGAAGAGTAAAGTCTCTCGTAAACTTTCCTCTCGACGTAAACTCAACTTTCTCTCTCTCTCTTTCCCTCATTTACGATTTTCATAAAAGGGATCCTCCAATAGACTTTTCCTTTTCTCGTATATTTGCTAGAAAAAACATTTTTATAGAAATATTTAACTATAAATAACGTAATTTATTTTACTCATGCGTACAAATACATTCCCGTTAGCGTAGATTCGATTTTAAATGATTAAAAAAATTAACTCAATCGAGTAAATATTTTCAACACCCTCATGAAGTTCAAGCTTTGCAATGAGAGAAAGAGGGGTTTCAGGGTGGAACTGAAACGCAAGTGTAAATATTGAGAAGAATTAACGTGCTCTCGCACGAAAGGAAAGATAAACGTAACGTTTCCTCCTGTTTCCAATCTCTTTATTGCTATCCTATTTATCTATCCATCTATCTATCTATCTATCTATCTATCTATCTATCTATCTATCTATCTATCTATCTATCTATCTAACTATCTATCTGTTACTCATTCGCAAACCACGAAACGTAGGTTTACCGAACGCGTTCGGCCGATGATCGTCGTTTGTGAGCGCCGATCGCATAAATAATTAAATCTCGATCACAAGAGCAAAGGAGGGAGGTGGGGGGAAGGAGGGTGGGTATCTTCGTAGCAGGAACTCTCGTTACGAATGCAGAAGCTGCCATTAGCGCTCTCGTCTCGTACGTGGGATCGTTCGGACGGTATAATAGAATCGGTATTCCCTGGGGAGGTGGGGCAGGGGGGTTAGAGTGGGTACAGTGATCGAGGAAAGGAATGCGGTTGTGGATCTCGTTGATCATCGAACAAGCTCTTCTCTTCCTCTTCGATGATGTCTCGTGAGCAGCACGTTTACTACTACTCGGACGTTACATCTCGTTAACCGCTTTGACATCGACCGATGCATCCGACGTCTACGGATTTCTGCGGTTAAGAAGAAACGTAAGCTTTCGAGGTAATAGAAACAAGAACGTTCTACTCTCTCTCTCTCTCTTTAACGGCAAAGATAGCGCTACCGTTTCCGCAATGCGGAAGTTCTATACTTCGTCTTGAATTTTGACGAAATTGTTACACATCACATATCAATTTTTCATTATCTTATAAATAAATATACCGATCCCGTGAATAATTTTAACATTTCTGATCAATGTCTATAATTTTTATCTTCTCGTTTATTATTTTTTACTGTTTTACTTGTTATTTTATTTTATATAGGAATAAACTTATTAACGCAAGATTTACAGAAAGAAGTCAGGTAACAAAAAAATAAAGGTAGTTACAGAGCAATTTGTTGTTTTAATTCTATTACCCGCCACAATATAAAAGTACAAAAAAAATTAAATTAACTGTAGAATGATTTTCATTCATAATAATTAAAAGAAATTTTTCTGTCATAGTTGTTGTTGTTTCTATTTAGATATGGACTACGTGGTACCATTTCTTCAGTTTAACGATTTCATTCTGAGGTTGCAGTTATTAAAGGAAAAATATTGAAAAATGTGTCCCAAAAAATGGAACATTGACGGATAATGGGTTCAAGTGAATATGTAATAAATTTTGGTTTGTTTATTAAATGAAATTAGTTCATTAGAGAACCAAGACGGATAATGTGTATAATATGAGCGCTGAGAAGGAACAAATTGATCGATTACATGGTGCAAATGATTATATAGATTATAATTATCAGTAATAAGAATGTCAGAGTCAACATTAAGCAAGAGAACTTCTTCGCAATAGATTTACCATGATTTTCATAAATAGAAATATCAACTTTAAAGAAAACTTTAACGAACAGCTGCTAAACATGCTGTAATGTGACCTCTAACTGACAGCTAAATATTATTTTACTTGTAACGAAAAGAATTTTAATTTTTTGTATAGTTTATTTAAGTGTTATTTCGAAATTTAATACATATATCGATACATCGGTGTTATATTTAGGCATCCTTTGAGTGCTATGGACGCATATATGCGTCTAACAAAAGCAATCAATTTTTTTCGTTCTTCCTTAGCTCGAAATTCTTTTCCCTTTTTTACCTTTATTTTAATCAAATAATTTCTATCAAAATAATTAAACATTAACAGAAAAATTATTCCGTTCCAGATAATTGCAATCGTTGGACGAGTTTCACATTCAAAGGGTTAGTTTCATTGGTTTTGTTTTGTTCGTTCGCGATACGATTGATACGTATTTATTTATATTGTTTTATGATGTATTTTGATGATTGATAACAATTCGTCTTATCGCGAAATATCTGTGAGTAAAAGCATCTTTTGAAAATATTTTATTAATTGGTCAATCGTATTGAGACGTTGTGTGATTTCTGTTTCTATAAATTTATTTATAATCGTAATTTATCTAAAGATAATCAATAACAATGTCGTTTATTAAATTAATTACAACTTTGATTCTGTATAAAAACGTATTTTTGTTTTGTTTCTTTTTACATGTATGAAGAAACAGAAGAATTCGTTGTCTTACGAAACGTTGAGTTAAAAGATCCAAAGGAAAGAGAACCGGTGCAACTTCGAAAGAATCTCTCGAAAGTATTCGTTATTCTTTTTCTATTTTTTCGTGCCCACCCTCGTTCAACCAACTTCTTCTTCTTCTACTTCTTCTTCTTCTTCTTCTTCTTCTTCTTCTTCTTCTTCTTCTTCTTTTTTTTTCTTTTTCTTCTTCTTCTTCTTCTTTTTTTTTTTCTTTTTCTTCTTCTTCTTCTTCTTCTTTTTTCTGGAGAACTCTCGAGAGTGGTTCGTAGAATATTCTTCCTCAGATTTCTAACGACTTTGCCGGCACTTCGTCTTGTCTTGGGCCGCTCGTAAAAGTGTCAGGTACGTTCTAATTCATCTAGTAGTCGTCTTCGAAAAAGAAAGAGAAAGAATTCACTATAATCATAAGAAAGAAAAAGAAATAGAAAGAGAGAGAACAAAAAGAAATAAGAAAGAAAAAGAAAGAGAAACGAGAAAATTCGTGCGTTGTGTGAACGTGCGTGAAAGAGAAAGAAAAGTTTATCTGTGTACATATACCCAAAAAAAGGGTTCTTCGCTGTACACGAAAGAAACTTTGTGTATATGTCTTTGTGCGTGTGAGAAAAAGAAATAAGAAAACAAAAAGAAACTAAATAATAGTAGATAAATAGATAATAGTTGAAGATATGTTTATAGCAAACGAGAAAGAAAAGGAAGAGAAGGAGAAGAGGATTTACACTTTGACGGAACTCGTGAGAGTTTGTCAGAAGGCAAAACTCGATTTTCCGTAGTCCGTGGGGTTAAAAAGAGACGTCCCAGTTCTGCTTTCCTTTACGAGAAGCTTCGTTGAGAGACCGTTAAACCGATCGTTATTTTGCAAGGTCGCGGAAACGTGTCTGGACTTTGTAATGGAAGGAACGCACTTCGTGAAACCTACACACATACGTGTATATATATATACACATATTACACGTACGTGGTGTAGAGAACTGGAGCTTTTTATCGGCACTACGCGATTATGACGCGTCGTTACGACCCGTCCTCTATCCTCTTCCTCCTCCTCCTCTCTCTCCTCATTCCCTCATTCCCTCATTCCCCTTATATCCGTTTTCTTCTTTTTCTTCTTCTTCTTACTGCCTCTTCGAGACACGTGCTCTCAGAGCTCCGAAGAGTACCGCTAATTCGATCGAGATCGAGAACGCCCGGATGTAGCTAACAAAACGGATCCGTTTTAATGAACTATTTTTATCTAATATTTGACGACCTTTTTTTTTATTCTAATTTATTTATATAAATTTCCTGTTAAAGATTTGGAATCATTTATTAATTGTTTGTATTTTATTTTTTTATTATTTTTTATTGTTTCTTTGTTTGTATATACCAACATTATTTTTATCGTTATTGGTAAATTTTGCCATTATTATACGTCATAGTTTGCAAATAAATTTTTCTCCAGACCCAATTTTGAGATCGTTACTCAGAAATAAAGTTCGACGTCAGATAGAACAATTAATATGAAGTTTATCATAGAATAGAGTAAATTATCTGATAGAAATCCTCTTTTTCTCTCTCTCTCTCTCTCTCTCTCTTGGAAACTTTTCTACGATATCATATATCTACTCTTTCTCTTTTTTATTTAACAAAGTTTTATAAAAAGGAATCGGATCTAACGATAAACGACAAAAAGCTTCTATATTTGTCTAACTCCGATCTTGGAAAGGAAAGAAATTATCTGTGGATAACATGCTGCTGGTCCGGTAAGAAAGAATTCAATAATTCAGTCGAATTCGATAAAAGAGAAGAAGAAAAAGCAGAAGGAAGAGAAAGACGAGAGAGGGAAAAGGTGATAGTGGTAGTAATGGTGATACTGATGGTGATGGTAATGGTGGTGGTGGTGATGAAGTAGAAGGAGTAGGGGGAAAGTGAAATAGACCGACGACGGTTTCTCGTTGGAAGTTCGTAGCTTGATTCTCGTTTACAAGGGGGTGCTCTTGGGAAGGCAGCCAGTCGGCGATCGATGTCAACTTAACTCCCAACAGTGTCCCCAATCAAACTTTAGCCCTGGTTGGCCTGTGAATTTCGCGAAAAGAGAGCTGAAGTTCGCCTTAATGACATTCGCCAAGCCCACCCACCCACCGATCCCTTGCATTTAGCTTCGTTCCACGATTCCGTGACGATTTCTACTCTTTGTTTTCAAAGAGTAAAAGAAAAGAGATAGAGAATAGAAGAATAAGGGAGAACGAGAGAGAGTAAGAGAGTAAATGGATTCAACGTTTTCACTATTTTCTACTGGCGTTCCTCTTTAAAAGGATTTTCGTTATTACTTCAAACGAACCGTCGACGATCGTTGATATCCGTGTACTTTAAGATTGGATTAGATGGCTTTAGAAAAGAGTATTACTATCATTCTTATAAGGATTCCTCTTTAACTAACGTATTCCTACGTTCTTATTACAGAGATAACAAGTCTTGTTTTAAAACTTAACTTTAATTGTTTATTCAATTTTAATTGTTGTAATCAATTAATTTATTTTTCTTTTCAATAATTCCTATTATCTAAAAATAACTGGAATAAATGTTATCATTTAATACGTTTTTCGCCACGTCATATTTCAGTGACGAGGTATGTTCCGTGTGGGGGAGAGGGTCCCGTAACCCAGGCATAGTTGACGGTTCTTCTTGTTCAAGTTAAATAGAATTTTAAATTGAATTTTTATAAAAAGGAATTTATTGGAATAAGCACTGAAATATAAATATATATATTAAAAATATACACAAAAAAAAATATTATAGTTTTTATATTAATTTATATTTAAAATAATATATTGCATCGTTCAGTTTACGTTCTGACGCATCACCGACAATCGGATTTGGAGAATTTCACGAGAAACTCAACCGAATTGCGATGAGCGACGAATGCGTTAAAGAAATATATTTATTTAATAAAATATTTACAAAGAAAAAGAGATTTTGATTATATTCGATAAAGAGAATAATCTTTTTTTTTCGCTTCGTAAATGTTAAAGAATGAAGAACCAACGATATTGGTTTATATACGTATTATAATATGTAGGTGTGCATATATGTATCTGGCACACGTCGCAGGAATCTGAATTTATGGGACGTGGAATTGGCAAGGGAACGACTACCGATAGATCTGCTAATCATTTGACTACCTTTGTATCTCTATCTCTCTCTCACTCTCTTTCTCATTCGATGTAATCGGACGTTGATACTAATACATTGTTGTCTGACAAAAAAGAGAGAGAGATATCGTTAACGTTATCATCGTTGATATTTTTTAGCCGAGACTTTTTTTTTCTTCTTTTCTTGTTTTGTTTTTCTTATTTTTTATTTTGTTTTATCAGTATAAAAGAAAAAAATTTATCGTGTTGGTATTCCATTGAAAAATAAAAGTTTCTCATCCATGCGGGGTAGGAAAAAGTTTTGCAGTCGCGTAAAACAAAACTTCGTTGGATGATACACGAATGCAAATTTCCACGAATGCATTTTAACGTTATCGGATACGTTGGATCGTCGAGTGGCCGTGTTATATTGGCTTCTTCGTCGTATTGGTAGTAGTAGTAGTTGCGTCGCTGTAGTAGTAGTTGTAATTGTAGAGTAGTTGAAAGTTTTGGGAGTGCAACGGAATCGGGATGGGGGGGGGGTGCTTGTTTCTCGGGACTACTACGTAACTACAGTTTAACTGTTCCTTTCGAGAAAACTTTCGATGGTCGCGTGTAGCGGCCCAAGGATTTCAGAGGTCTCTCTATATCGTTTTAAATCTTTTTTCTCGTTCAAAGATCATTGTTACAACGTTTCGATTGAACGATCGACGACAATCTTATAAAATATTCATTTTAATCGACATTTGAATTATTATTATTATTTGATTCCCCCTTTGTTGACAGTTTCTTCTTTTTTTAACTTTAACCCTTTAAATG
Source organism: Polistes dominula (assembly GCF_049000335.1). Classification (NCBI taxonomy): domain Eukaryota; kingdom Metazoa; phylum Arthropoda; class Insecta; order Hymenoptera; family Vespidae; genus Polistes; species Polistes dominula. The sequence goes on along the minus strand of NW_028301169.1, from coordinate 4,491,071 downwards.
CTGAATTGTTTATTATGTGTGTGACTGTTTCCGTTTATTGATATTATTAATTAAATCTATAATAATAAATTATATTTAATAGTTAAAGTTTTTATTTCTCGTATTATTTTCAAATGACAAGATTCAAAACAATAAACAACCAGCAAACCAACATCAACATTATTTTATATTTATATTAATAAACACATATATGCATCAAGACCATATTGAAAAATTTTATCAAACGTATATATTTGTCCATAGCAATAAAAAAAGTTAAATAAATTTTGTTAATTCATAAAATTTTCGCGAGAACGAGTTTCTCGTTAGAAATCGATTTGAAGTTGGCGAAACGACGAAAATGATGAAATTATCCCTTTTATATCTACTAGCATCATAACAAAGCAGAATCAACAGACCGTCGTTATGACGATGACCGTCCTCGTTTATCATAATCGCACGCCTATCCTTCTCATCTATCGTCGTTAATCATCGGCCATTCGTCGTCGATCATAGTCTACTGCGCAAGGTTGTTCACTCGTTTCCTACGTTCATTCGCATTCTTCATTTACACGTTAATAATCCCTTACCAAACATTTTCACCATGAAAATCACGTATTCCATTATTTCGGTAAATTTTCGTAAATTTTTCATTCCTTACAAATTTTGTCATTTCATTCAACGTATATACCTACACTCGTATTTTTCTCTAATTTTATCGATAAATTCAGGATAGACGTGTATGGAGGATTTCGATGAGAGAAACGGATTTCTTGAATTTTTCTGGATTTCTTCGAGCGAGAAAAGAAAAAAAAACATATATATATATATATATATATATATATAGAGAGAGAGAGAGAGAGAGAGAGAGAGAGAGAGAGAGAAAGGGCGAGGGTGGTATAGTAGTGGTGGTAGTAGTTAAAGAAAGAAAGAAAGACTTGTTCTTTCTTTCTCGATCGACCTACATACGAGTTTTATTCGAGTCGAGGATTTATGGATTATCCTGTCTGTTCATACGGAATTATCCTTCCGTAGTGCTGAGAAATAGGGTTTATGAGTTTCCTTGAATTATGTAGATATTAGTAGAAAGAGAGAGAGTAGTAGTATCGTTATATTGCTTCTACTCTTACACTTGAAAATTACTTTACCTTGGGTTAAAGCCAGACAGAATATTTCAAATATACACCATGTTAATATACCATCAAATTTCTTCCTTATATATATATATATATTTATTTATTTATTACAATAAAACTAATCATGCATATATTTTCTTTCTGTTTCAGGTAAGCATCAACGAAAGTTATTTCAAGCGTAATATCTATTTAAAAATCTACGTCACATCATTAGGTAATTTCAAAAGTTTTCACACATATATATACGAGAATTAATCGAATGAAAAGATTTTTTAATTCCCAGTTTCCTTAAAAAAAAAAAAAAAGATATGAATTAAAAGTCTGGTAAAGTTAGATTAAAAAAAAAAGAAGTAGTCGGTGGTTTTTAAAAAACCTTGATATTATCAGTTTTATTACGATAGAAAGACCGCACGTGGAAAACAGAACGTCCTTCTCTGATAAATTCGTGCCACCTTAACTGACCTCGACCCGAGTTGAGCCATCATCTACAACAAGATAATTCACGTCTTTCTCTCTCTGTTGCTTTACCTCCCACCACCCACTTTGCATTCTACTTCCATCTCTATCTATCTATCTATCTATCTATCTATCTATCTATCTATCTATCTATATATCTATCTATGTATCTATCTATCTCTTTCTCTTTCTATCTGCACATTTAGTAGCCTCCTCCACCTCTACGGAGTTAATTCAATCGTTGCAGTTTTCCATGTGGCTGCCGTCGTCCTCGAGCCAATTGCAAACAGCCTGAATCCGTTAGACTAATTAACCTCGTCCTCCGCAGGACACGGGCCGAATGCCAGCTCGTGCGTGTGTCCCCTTGTGTGCTTGCCTTGCTGCTAACGCGACAAGGTGGTTTGTGTGCTGCTCACTCGTGTCATCTATGCATTTACGCATTTATACATATATATATGTATAAATATATATATACCTTTCTTTTTCTATTCCTTGTGTATGTGTATGTATATGTATTTATTTGTTCGTGTATACTATATGCATGAGTTTTGACGAAACATAAAACTTTCTTAAACTTTGACGAACGAAAGAAAGTTAAAATCCACTTTCAGAGAATTTTTTAAAAGGGGGAAAAACTTTTCCTAGTTTTCGCAAGTTTTCTTCCTTTTTTTATCATCGAGTATTATTATTAAATTGACTACGTCTATACGTATTTTAATTAGATAAATCGTAAACAATGATAAATTTTGGTGGGATGAGTTTTTTAGGATTATTATTAAATGCTTGAGAAGAGGAACCTTTTACGATGTATTCTTAGACAATAGGAGTCGTCGTGCTGCTTCATCAAGATGGCTTCATCGATCCTTTCTCGCGACCTCTTATTATCCTCTCTCTCTCTCTCTCTCTCTCTCTCTCTCTCTCTCTCTCTCTCTCTATCTCTCTTGTACCTTCAAAGACTGGCCGGGAGGTTCTTCTCTACCTTCGACGAAACCGTCTTTTCTCTAAAAGAAAAGAGAGAGAAAGAGAAAAGCCAAGTTATGCGATACCTTCGAACCCGTTATGCTTGATCGATTTAACATCGACGATTAAACGCTCGAAGGCGAATCCAATCGTCCTTGATCCTTCTTTATTACCCTTCATATTTATTCTTTACTATTATTTAATCCCTTCTTTCGTTTTCTTTTTCTCTTTTTTTTGGAAAAGAGGTTTAAATTCGAATTAATACGATATAAAAAAAGTAAAAATTCAATAAACGATCATACTGTTATTTTTCACGGTTTCCCATAAATCAGTTTATTTTAGAATATCATTTTGATGAAAATGAATGATGATTCATAGTTTACATATATTTTTGTTTTAACTTATTTGAATTGTCAATAAAAAATTGTGAATTAAATAATTATTATTTCTGTCAGTCACTCAATCATTCACTTATGTTAGACCATAAATCGAATACTTTAATAAGATTTGATTTATTTTGTTTTTATCGGATTATTCAAATGATGATTCTTCACATTTTCGTATTTCTCATGCTCTCTTTCATACTCTCTTATGAATCGTTTACTTTTGTAAAATCGGATTGAAATTGTTAGGTAGTAGCTGGTTGGTGGCGGCTTTGGAAACACACGATTTTATGTATATATACTGGTCGTATAACTGCAGTAAAGCTGGTGCGAGCAGCTTCCCCGTGCCTTTAGAATTTATAGGCAACCTCGATAGTCGTGATATCGCCGTGAGATGGAGATTTTCCAATATTAATAAAGGTCCGTTCTCCTGTTCGCGTTTGTACTCGTGCCCGCGTTTCACATAATGTAGCGTTTATTTGCTACATTATTAGTCGGGAGAAATAAGTTTCGAACGACGTTACGCATTATTGCAACCGTTATCATCTTCTTTCTCGCTCTTTTACAATACACTCACATATATATATATATATATATATATATATATATATATATATATATATATATATATATATATATATATATATAAATTTAACTTTCTCTTTTTCTCAAATTCCCATATTTTTCATAAAATGAAGAAAAAGTTTATATTTCTGAAAGGATCCAAATTACTTAGGAGTACCATATTCAAGTTTATATGTTTATGTATATATATATATATATATATGCATATAAATGTAGTAACCTGCTGCGATCGCAAAAGAGTTGTAAAAGAAAAAAAAACATAGTAGTAGACGAAAAAAGGGAAATCGTTCGCGAAACTTTTTCGTCGCATCTCTCTTACCGTAAAACGATTTAATGATCCTCATAAAGTTGTACGATTTTCGGTGAACGACGTTGAGGAAGGAAGAAGGATCGTTATCGAGGATACTTTCGTGTTTACGCTTGGCATTCAGGAGGAGACTTCTCGTCTCGATGATATTTCTTGATTATCTTGTAATTAGTGGATAATTTGTTTACCATAATATAAAAAGAAGAATAAAACAAAAAAGTTATCATTTGTATGATATATGAACCACGTATATGCATACAGGGTGTGCCACATATGAAATTTTACACTCAATTATCTTCCAAATTATACTGTATTTGAACAAATATATAAAAATCATAATTTATACGTGATTTTTATTATTCTCGTTTAATCGAATGAAATTTACTTTCAACATATCAAGCAGATTTTTTTTCTTCCTTTTAATTCACTTTTATATTTTTATTTACTTATTTCACTTATCTACATGTAGGTCTTTCAAAGTCATTCAGGGTCATTTATTAGCGTTCAAAATTTAACTTCAACGAACGTACGCTAGATAATTACATATAAAATTTCATGTAAAATATACTGTATATAAACTTAACCTCTAATGTGTCACAACGTGCAACACAACAGTTTCAACCCCTAACCTTTCGAAGTTTTAGAGCTCACTATGTGGTTTTCTACTTTCTTTTCCAAGCGATGAAAATTTACCACATTTTTCCACTAACGTTTCCCAAGAGTTTTTCACCTCTCGCGAATATGGATTTTCTATATTCAGTGTGTAATAACGAAAAGGTAGCTTTGGTACGTGTTGAAAATAATATTTAATCTCTTTTATTGGTTGACTCAAAACGATATTTTTTCTTTTCGTTTTCTTTCTCTGACATGCACTGGGTTATATCTGTCTCTTAAAATGTCACATACGTCAATAAATACGAGTAAATGAAATGCAAAGAGAAACTTGAACGATTATTTTCGTAGGTATAAAAATGAGTAAACTGTTCTTATTTAAGCACCATTTATTCTGATATTGGAGTATACACATACGTGAATATAATAATAACAAGAAATACTAATAATAATTATAATAATATATTATTAATAATATTAATAAATATTTTAAAAAATAATAATATTATAATGTTATTATATCAAGTAATAGTGTACTATATATTGTTGTATATATATGGCAGGGGGTTTGTTGTATGAGTATATTTAGTCGGAGGAACGATATTATTCTGGTGTCTCTAGGATGACGCGTTATTTATGGAAAACGAAGTTGGAAAGGTGGAAGCGTTTCCGCGATACAAGGTGAGCGAGGGCGAGTTCGCGTTTCGTGGCGACAACGATGGTTTATGAGCGTAATTAGGTCTAACGATGCTGCGACTGCAGAACGTAACGTCGTATTAACGTCCAACTCGATGGCCGTTGGAATAATTTTATGAGGAGTAGCACGATGCTGTTACAGGTTGGATATATACTTTTCTTATCGTATCTTTCAAATAGATATTTTCTCTTTCTCTCTCACACACGCACACTCTCTGTTTTTTTTTTTTTTTTTTTTATTAACGCGTACAACAACTTTTTATACATTCGCAGATCTTTATCGTTTCACGCTTTCACGAATTCTCGCAAAATTTGTCGCTCGATTAGTTTTCGAGTACAAGCAAAATAAAAGATGTCAAAAAAAAAAAATAGAAAGAGAGAGATAAATTGTTATAAATTCAAAGAATATTTTTGACCGTTAAAAGAATTTTATTTTCGTCTGGCTTGAGTGTATTCGCTCAGATTGGATTTGATTTATTTGGCCACGAAAAGCTTCACAGTAGAGAGAGAGACCATTCGAAAGATTAATTCGTATATATGTTACGAGCCATTCGCGTAACAGTTAAACCTATATGCGTAACGTTGATGGTACGTTTTTATTTTTATTTGACTTTCTTCTTTTATTTTTATTTTTTTTTTTTATCTTTTTTTCTATTTACTATTTTTATTGTTTCAATTTTAAAGGAACAAACAATCACCATTTGCATCGACGGGATAAATTTGACACGGCCGCGCATGTTTTTCAGTCTTGTGGGGAGGAGTGGGAGGACGATCTATTAAATCTCAATCCGTCTAGGAATTTAACTCGGATTTATCTACTTACTCAGTAAATACGAAGTAGGAAAGGATTAAAACGATTCGTTATAGAAAGCTCTCTAGGCACTTTTCGATAGTCGATGTTATTTCCCCACGACGTCGTTTCCAGGCCATTCGATAGAAAAGCGAACGTAACCTTGCGCGCGCGCGAGCACTTCCACAAAACACGAAACGACGTCCAATCGAATAACGAGCGGCACTCTCGTTATTTCTTGGTGGTCGGGGATTGCGGTTAGTCGAGCCATCGATGCAGCCAGCTTTCTACCTTCTCTCTCTCTCTCTCTTTTTCTTTCTTTTCCTTTTTCTCTCTTACACACACATACACACACACTTTCATTCTTGTCCTATACCACCGTAACTACAATCGGCATTATTCGTCCTCGTTCTCTGGCTACCTTCCAGTATCACACATTTTCTAACATCGGTATTTTAATAAGTCTGTCACAAATGTTCCATTCCGTTTGCTATTAATTCATACCTGACCCTGACAATCTTAAAATTACATCGATTTTTTTCACCAATATAAACAGAAGTATTGCTTGACGAAATTAAAAAATTGATTTTTAATAAATTCAAATAATGAATAAATTTTTAATTAGACTGTCTGACTCTACTTTGTATACCCGATTTGCATGTTGCATTTGTTTTTTTATTGTAATTGTTTCGATTATATTTATTTTTTTGTTTGCTAACATAAACAAAGTAGACAAACTTAATTTTATTTTTAATTAAATTAAAGGACTGATTTTCTTTCTAGTAAAGACATTTTATTAATACTGTCTGTCGTTACTTCGTACTTGACTCATGACAATCTTAAAATTACATCTATTACATTTATTATTTATTTACTAACATAAACAAAAATAGTGTTTGAAAAAATTATGTTTATTTTTAATAAATTATAATAGGACTGTCTGTTATTACTTCGTACTTGAGCTAGACGATTCTTTAAATTGTATCTACTATATTTGTTTCTTATTTACAAACATAAACAAAAAAATAATGTTTAATAAAATTATATTAGATTTCAAATTAATTATTTAATCTAACTTACGAAAAAATAAATCTTAATTATGAATAATACGCGTTTATATAGTCGAACAATTTATAATCATTGTCGAATAATATTTGATATTTATCAAAACAGATATTAAAAAAATAAATAAATAAATAATAAGAGAAAGAGATAATAAAAAAGAGAGAGAAAGAGAAGGAGGGGTAAAGGCAGAGGAAAGGGGGTAGGGAAAACGATCGAATCTTATCAGTGTCCAACAGCAACACGATCGAAATTTCTGACGCGCTGCTGCCAGTTAACCGCGTTAATTACAATCCAGAAGCGCTTTTCACTCAGCGATTTCAATTTGTTCGTAACGAGAGTATATGTGTGTGTGTATGTATGCGTATATATATGTATCAGGGAGTGAGAGAGAGAAAGAGATGTAATTCATGTCTCGTAAACATCGATCGATCGTTGGATGTGTGTTAACTATGGACAGTTGCAAATTCGATGAACACGTATATTACATTACACATACATTACAATATTTTTATCTTACAAACATAGCTTTTTTTTACACGTACGCAAAATTATTTACAGATTATAGTATCTGTTTTTTCAATAAGGAAATATTATGACATTTATTGCATTATTTATTTGTTATTTTTTTTTTGTGTTGATTGGAACTTTTACGATGTTTTATATTCAAGGTTAATTTTTGTTTTATTTTTATTTGGACAGAAATTTACATTTTACTTTATATTTATAATGTGATGGGTATATGTATATGTATGTGCATATATACTTGAAAATAATTTATTATAAATAATGTACTTAATTTCTTATTAACTTTTTCTTATGTATACATTTTTACAGTTCTATTTACAAAGTGCTATTGCCATTAATCCTTCTCTTTTTTTCTTGTACAGATCTCCCTCCAACAACACGGTAGATAGGTTCCTAGAAAATGCCGTGTTATTTGAAACCGTGTTGTTTGAGACCCAGAGCCAATGCAAGAAAAGAGGTTACGTTCCGAAAACTTTTTAAAAATAAATATTTTTTTTTTTTAAATTAAGAACTTAATTTTTATTAAAAATATAAATGTATGAACAATACAAAACAAAAAATATTATCTTAATTTAACGCAACTTTAATTTAATTTATTTCTTCGTCGTCACTGCTCAATTAATTCAACTGAGAACCTTTTTTTCGGTAGAATGATATCGCCTTGACTTTCAGAACGTTTTTCTTCATTTAAAGTTCTTGCATCTTCTTCCCTCTTTAAAAAAATCTGTAATTTTAATTTGCTTGTTGTTTCTTACCAGGTCATTATAAATTTCTTGGTATGGACCTAGACAGTTTTGATGCTTCCTTTTAAATTTTCGGCTCCTTTCTTTGGAAGGATCTGCATTCAAGAAAAATGACTCGAGATTTTTAGCTAAGTTTAGGCCTTCTTGTAATATTTATAATGTTAACTTATTAACAGCACGATCTTCATCAGTGCTAGTGTCTTCAGGATCAATTTGATTTACAGTTTCGGATACCATTTCCATCAAATCCGCTTCGTCAACTCCTTCTTTCATTAATAAACCTTGAACGTCCACAATAGCTATTTCAACAAAACCTTCGCCTCCGATTGATTTAGCAAGTTCTGATATGCAACCAATTTCATTTTGTTACGATTCACGTACGTTTTCTATTTTAACTGAAGAGAGCCATATCTTCTTCCAACACGCATTTAACGTTGATGTTTTCAGTTCACAACAGCGTCAGACACTTTTGTTTTCAGGCCATGGAGATGAAAAGAAATACTTTCCGCAACACTGTATCTTTAAGATGACATACCTTGCCGTGGCTATAGAAGTACAGTATTGTAAAAAGGTTTTTTTGAAAGAAAACAGTTTTATAGGATACCGTGTTGTAGGAGGGTTCCCGCAATTATGAATCTTGTTATAGCGAAATCGTGTTAGGAGAAACCGTGGTGTTGGAGGGATTGCCGCAAACTAAATCGTGTAATTGCGAAACAGTGTTAGGAGAAACCGTGTTGTTGGAGGGATACCTGTAAATGAAAACAAAAGAAAAGTAAAGATTGTAAAACGAGAGGATCTAACGCGTCGATTGACATTCGATATTTATATCGACTTCCGATAAGCTCGTTTCAACTTCGGGGAATCAAATTCAAGCGTTCAGAGGAATCGCATGCTTCGAATTGTGTGTATGTGTGTGTGTGTGCTCGCTAGTGCATCATGTATGTATTGAAAAGAGGGTGCGAAGTTGTCGTCTAGGGAAAATAAAGAAAAGGAAAGATACCTACATGGAGAGGCAAATACGTGTCGTGAGTCACGTGAAAAATCGATAAACAATTTTGTCGCTAGTAAAGGAAAGCGCAAAAGTAAAATAGGCTTTTTAAAAGATGTCGTGTTTTCTTTTCGTTCTTTCTCTTCTAATTTATTTTTGTCTTCTCTTATCTCTCTTTTTTTTATTTCTTTTTTCTAATCAATTTAAGTACAAATTTGTCAATTTTGTTGTTGTTGAAATTTGGGACGAAAATATAATTCAGAATTATTTTTAAATGTATTTTAATAATATTTTGTGAATATAGGAGATATAAATATTTAATTCTTATAATTTGAGATTAAAATCTTTAAGTACATATAACAGAATTAATTTCATAATATTTCTCTTTTGAAATCAGATAGCTTTGAGTTGGGGATAATCGTGTATTAAATAATCATAGTTTTAAGATAAAAATGTGTGACGCAATATTATGAAACCCTGAGATATTATCATAATATAATATTATGATAAATATAACATTAGACTTGAAAAGAATTATATTAAAATATTTTTACCGCGAAAAAATACAATTTTAATTTCATTAAATGTTCTATAACATAACCACTTGTTTTTTGTCTCGTATAATTCAACGATATCAAAGTAACCAAACTTTTGCATAACACTAAACGAGATAATAAAAATCAAGCGAATAATGACATCTTTTCTCAGATCGTTAACAAAAAAAAAAAAAATTATAAGAAAAAGATGAATAAGCAAAAAAAAAAAAAAGAAAAAGAAAATAAAAAAAAATATACACGTAGTAGTAGTTGATAACAAAAGTCAATTAATAAACACGAGAGACGAGTTTATTGTTATCGCGTTGTTTTATTCGATAAACGTCGGTTGGTTTTACTAAAATCATACGCGTTTTCGCACTGCCAACGTTGAATGGAGGAAAATTGCATATACATCTACCTTGTTCACCCTTTTCCCTTTTCATCCGACTGCCACCACCACCACCACCCTTACACTCACCCTCACCCTCCTTTACTATATTCTATCCGTTACGTTTTATTCCCGTTCGTTCGCTTTTTACAATGGCCGAATTACGTGAGGAGAAACATCGAAATGCCTTCCCGTATTCTCGCGACTGACGAAAACAACGACGTACAAGTTTTGGCACGAGTCGTTGCGACGTTTCTCTATTATTTGTGATACTATTACTACTACTACTACTATTATTACTCGTTACTTCGAGAAAAAGATAGAAAGAGAGAGAGAAAGAAAGATCTTTTAACGAAATATATACGCTCATACATACATAGTTTATGTCAGAGCTACTTCTTCTCTTTGGAATTTTCAACAAGAGAGAAAGAGAGAGAGAGAGAGAGGATCAACGCTCGTTAAAATGTTATTGCGTGTTATATAAAACGTAACACGCGATACGATACGACGTTTCTTTCCACCCACTTTGTCTTTTTTTTTATTTTTCTTCTTTCTAGTATCTTATATCAAAAAGGGTTTCTTATAATCTACTTTTATAAGAAAATATTTGATATTTAACAAATATCTTACTAAAAAAGATGCGAAAGAAATATGTTTTCATTTATCTTAATCTTTTTTTTATTCATCTTTTGTAAATTTATTATTACATTTATACATGTATGTTATTAAGTGAGCAATTTAAAACAAGCTACTATTTATATTATGTTCATATTTTTTTTATACAAATATATAAAAAGAAGTAGAATATTTTAGTACATACAGTTCGTATATATAATCAATATACGTATAAATATACATAAATTTTATGTACGTATTTACATACATTTATGGATGAGAGAAAGTCGTAAACTCCTCTGAAACATTTCCATAGCGAAGAGAAGAGAAAGTTGGACCATTAAAGTTGCTTCGTGTCACCGTATTTGAGGAAATATTTTGGCTTTTCGATTATCGATACATCGATATATCAATATACTATTTGCCTATCATGATATTACCAACGAACTCTATGCAACATGTATCGGTAATTTAGCTGACCTACCGTCCGCTTTCCTCCTCTTACCCATTTCTACGTGCTGGTTAGTTCATCGAAGATCGACTGAACGGACGTTGCTAACAAATATCAGAGTTCGTCTATTGAAACGTCGATAATAATGATACTCGATATCGAAACACTCAACTCGTTCCTTAAAACTACTAATTTCTTTATTTAATTATCTTTCATTAAGTAATATATATATAACATTACTTTTAATTAGAAACTTTTTGATTGAAATCAATTTTAATTATCAGAAATATATTATCATGTTTATTATTAATTACGTTGCTATGAAATTTTGTCTGATCTCAATTTTTATTAACAAAAACTTAAGATTAATAAATTTAAGATTAAAAAAAGAAAATAGTGGATAAAGAAAATGTTCGACGTGATGCAACTACAAATCGTTCTAATCTAAATCCAAGAGAAAGTACATTACTTTTATATATAATATAGAAAATAAGCAATAAGACAAACAAAAAAAAAGTAATAGAAGAAAGGAGGATGTTCTTAAAATCATTCTTGACATTAAAAGCAACGAACAAGAGAATCCTTGGTAGAGTTATTGAAAAATCGAAAGATATTACAGTTCAGTAAAAGAAACGAAAGAAAGAAAGAAACGAAAGATAAAGAAAAGAAAAAGAGATCGGTACCGAGAATGAATCTCGTCGTGGGAGAACGAAGATCTAAAAAAGGAGCCTAACGAGCGTCTCGAAGTGCCTCGACGAGGTGTTTCTCAATTTTCAAAAGAGAATATTCCTTCTACCGAGGTCGCCTTCTGCACACGTTTCCCTTGTATTACATTGCATGTATACGTATACTATATACGTATACATTATATGTATATTTGTGATTATATATAATACGCGTACGTCGAATATACTCCATACGTAACGTTCGTTTGTATATGCATATATACCTACTACGTAAATGTGTTCTCTTGCATGTTTGCGAACTCATATACGTGTACGTATATGTGTATATATATTTGGAAGTTTATATATTTTGTGTGCTGCGAGCATATATATATATGTGTGTGTCCTACGTATATTTGTGTGTTTATGAGGAAAAGAAGGAGGAAGATAGTTCGGATATGTGTATGTGTGTTTGTGTTTTTGTTTGTGAGAAGCATAGTATGAGAGCCGATGTGAAATGCGAAGAGTGAAGAGAGAGAAGAGTAATGAGAAAGAAAAAGAGAGATAGGGATAGAGATAGAGATTCCAGGCTCTATTGGAACAGTGGAACCAATCCAATCTTCCTTTACGTTCCGCCAAGGCGAGTATCCTTCTCAACTTTATTTCCTCCTTACCCTCTTTTCGCAGTTTACACGGACGTGCCAGTTATTAACCGTCGTTTGTCCGTTTCTTTCCTTTTTTCCTCCTTATTTTCTCTCTCTCTTTTTTTCTTATCCTTTTTTCCTATTTTTCTTTTTTTTTATATTTTCTTTTCTCTCTTTCTCTCTTCTTTTACAAAACGATCACGGAAATACAAACTTTTTCTCTATTCACTAACTCAACAAGGAATCCCTGTGATTTTTTAATAAAAGACCTTTACGTTATTTCAGAGATAATATCACGTTCTTTTAGAATTTATTAGAAATTACGACATTTCCTTTTTCTTTCTATTTTTATTTTTTTTTTTATTTCGTTAGTATACTTACGGTGAGATAATTTTCAGGTCAGTAGTTTTAAAGAAACAAATTATATAATATATTATTTTGCGAAATGTGATTTAATATTAATCATTTATTTAACAAAATAAAATTAAGAATATACTGACCGTATATATAAAACTATTACAAAAGAAGGATATATCAAAAACAAATATCGAGTTTATTCTGTGTGAATATTATTTTTTTGTCATTATTCGTATTTCATTTACATACATATATTATACATTATGCAAATCTTACTTTTTGTACTTTTACTTTCTCTCTCTCTCTCTCTCTCTCTCTCCCTCTCTCTTTCTTTCTTTTGTACATATCTTTACTTTGTAAGAAAATTTGTTTCACCGCGGAGTAAAATGTCGTGAATTATTATAGGCGGTGTTACTGGCACAAGGTACAGATCTATTCACGAGCAGGCTCACACATTTACTACCTGCGTTGTACCTGTTTGCTTGCTTGCTTGCTTGCTGCTTGCTTGCCTGGTTGCATGAGAAACTAACGACGCCCTGAATAATACGTTTACGACGACGTTAGTGCTACTATAGTCGTCGTAGTCATTCCGTACGTCAACTTCCCTTTCTTCTCTCTCTTTCTCTTTATTTCTTCCTTTCTTTCTCTTTTAACACGTGAAGCCCGTAATATACACGAGATTATTGTTACCCGAGACTCCAGTTAATCCGAGACTTCAGTTAATCCGAAAGCTTTCAAAGCTCGTCGAATGTTCTATTTAAACTCTCTATTAGATCTTTGTTTCTTCTTACTACCTACTATTACTATTATTACTATTATTATTACAAATAAACTACTTTTTAAACTCAAACGATAAAGAAAATTCAATTACAGAGAAATGATTTTGAACAATTTATTATTTTTGCAAATTATTAATTTATTATTTATTTTTTTTTAAATATTCATATTTATTAATTATTTTGTTAATAATACAATTTGGTTCTAATCACGGATTATAAAGCCTTAAAAATGGTATTTTTATCGTCTCGTTGTTTCGTTTTGTTCGTGTTCGAAATCAAGTACTAGTCGAAATATTTAACTGGGGGTAATCAATGTACAAACACGAATGCATATTTTATAGTACCTATATATGTGTTGTATGCTTTTAACGATACGAATTAAAACTAAACATCGATCGTTAATTTAATACAACATTTGCCATTTCTTTTTTCGTCATTTACGAAATACGTGTAATCAATGAATTTTTTTTCTCGTCAAAAACGAATAATCTTGTATTTTTTCAATTTCTTTTTAATGACTTTTTTTCCCTTCTTTTTCCCCGATAACATTTTATACTCAATTCTGTTGATTTTTCTCTTTACGAACACAACGTCATTATAAATCATATTTTGTAAAACTCTCTTCTTTCTCGTCGATACCAACGGTATCTTTGAAAAAGCCGAACATTGATAAATATTTATTCATACCGTTATTCATTGCTTTATTTGGGAAAAACTTTACTTTGCGAATAGTTGTCTCGATAGCCAGATCACAAATAGATTCACTAAAAACCATTATCCAACATTTTTATACTTTATCGATTATTCTACGATAGGAAACCAAGCTCGTAAAGGTATGCAGTTTCAAGAAGTTTCGTCGACTTTTCATCGTCTTTCTCTCTCTCTCTCTCTTTCTCTCTCTCTTTCTCTCTCTCTCTCTCTCTTTCATGCTTCTGCTATTTTCCGCGTTTCGTTATACGGGATGGCGCCATTAGGTTCTGCTAGTCGATCGATTTCACGGTGCTAGGTAAAGAGAGGAAACGCGGGAAGGGTGAACGTTTTCTTGTAGTAGTAGTAGTAGCAGCAGTAGTAGTAGTAATAGTAATAGTAGTAGCAGTAGTAGCAGTAGTAGTAATAGTAGTAGTAGTAATGAGTGTCGGTATTGGTGGTGGTGATGATTGTGCAGGTGTAAGATAATAGTAGTAGTAGTAGTAGTAGTAGTAGTAGTAGTAGTAGCCGTAGTAGTAGTATTGATGGTGGTGGTAGTAGTGGCGGGAAGAAGACCTTACAGAACCCATTAATGGCGTTAGGACGAACCGAGCGCGAATATAATACGCAAGCTGTATTATAACGAATGGCCGTGCAGGCGGAATAATTCGCCTCGACGATCCGTGAACGCCCAGAGCGTGTACGTTCTCTCATACTCGTATACATTTTACATATGTATATATATATATATATATATATATATATATATATATATATATATATATACATACACACACACATACCTTTATTCATATATATACGTTTACTATCTTTCTTCTCACTATACATTACCTTACCTACTGATATCTTCGATTTTCCTTTCGATCCATTTGCATATCGCAATGTTTTATCGCTCAGTATGTATTCTAAGATATAGGCCATGTATGCATGAACTTCTTATGTATTTTTCTTTTCTTTTTTTATGTTTCATCTTTTTACGAAAGGTAGTTTAGTTGCGAGAGTTAGATAATAAACTTTCAATATGTAGGCACTTCATATTATTGTTTATGGTTAGTAGAAGAAGAAACTTATGTTTCAAAAGGTTAATCCTTTTTTTGTTATTTGTTTTTTTTAATTTTTATTTTTTATTATTATTTTTTTTTTGTTATATTATTTATTAATCGATTTAACACTCGATTTATGGATATTTTATTCACTATTTTTTTAAAGTTTACAAAAACATTGTTTGAATGAAGAATTGGGATGAGGGGAGGGATTATTATTTATGTATTTTTCATTATGGCATTAAAAATTAACATATATTTTTAAAAAGTATTATTTAAGTTTTATATGTATGTAACAAAAAAATTTGAAATTAGTCAAATTGACTCAGTCCGAAAATCTAGTGTTAATCGTTTAATCAATCAACAAATTTAGATAGAGTCTCAATAGTATATTTCAATTTTATATTAAAAATTTTTCAAATTTGAAAAATTCTACTCGTTGGCGAAATAATTATCACATATCGATAATATATCTTTCTTCGAGTGTTTACAAACATAGTCGTATTTGACAAAACATTCATAAAAAATAGTTTCTTTTATTGTTATAGTTCTTAGAATCATGATCGGAAAATTTTTGAATTTTTCGAAAGCGTCCTAGTCGTAAGCAAACAAAGCTTATTTTGGTTGTATAATATTGATAGTGGTTGAAGGACTTAAGAATAGAATATTTTCGTTTCATTGTCAGTAAAGTCACAGACACGAAACAAGACGGATTGTTCAGTAAGTCCCTCTTATAATTTACTATTATATTTGTATTACATTTTCTATTATAATATTTTTACGTAAAGCAAAATTATTTCATCGACTTTTCAAATACATTCATATACCAAATTTGAATTAATTGCGTGGAAACAAAAAAAAGTTAATAAAATCGATAAAATTTATGATATTTATTTAATAGATTATCATAACAAGTATTTCATGTTAAATCTAATTATATTAATTTATTCATGAATCAAAATTTGATAATTATAGTATTAATTTTTTAAATAGAAATAAAATAAATATATATAATAATCTTATATTAATTACTGGCAACGATTCAAACTAAATAAATGTTCTCGTATATAATAACTCAAAAGCCTTGAAGAGGTTAATGAAATGGTTTTTTTTAAGTCTAAAGAATCAAACACCAATGAAATATGTTTCACGTTAAAACGAACAAAGAAAAAAAAGGAAAAAAAATTTCTAAAAGCGAAATTAATGAATTTGTTTGGACGACTTGAACACATCGGGTTCGTTTATAAAATTATACATCGTCGTCGTCGCGTCACTAACATAACACAACGACGATAAAGACAATCTACTCGAAAACGATTATTCTTTATTCGTTATCACTTATCACTCAAGAAATACGAGATCGTCGCGTCGTCGTCGTCGTCGTCGTGTCGTCGTTTTTGAATTCGTCAGTGTGTTTGTGTATAAACGTGTTTGCGAGAGAAACATCGAGATAGAAACTGAACTGTTTTAGAAAGAAGATCGTTTACTTATTCTCTCGGGAGAGTCCACTTGTGGATTATCTTCTTACCAACCAACGACCATAGTTTCTCTTTCTCTCTTCGATATCATCGTTTTATTCTCGAAAAGCAAAATTTTAGATCAACGAACTCTTTATTCCATCTCGGTTTTTTTTCCCAATGTTTCTTTCAATCGCATGCTCTTTTTTCTCTTCTTTCGAAGCTTCATTTTGAAGGAAAAAATAAGGAAT
This sequence comes from Polistes dominula, assembly GCF_049000335.1. Lineage (NCBI taxonomy): Eukaryota > Metazoa > Arthropoda > Insecta > Hymenoptera > Vespidae > Polistes > Polistes dominula. The sequence goes on along the minus strand of NW_028301169.1, from coordinate 4,473,952 downwards.
AAAATTGTTTTTCTTTCGACGTTGACATTACAAATTCCTCTTTCTCTTTCTCTCGGTTTTCATTTTTTTTTCTCTTCTATTTGTATGAGAAAAACTCGAATCTGAGTTTGAGTTCAGCTAGATAATCAAGTTTCGTCATAATTAGACGTAAAGTTCTTAACTCGAGTGGAACTCGGATGAAGATGTATGAAAAATTTAAAAGATAGAAGAGAATCGTTGTGGTTTGCAATCGGAACATCATTCGAAAAGATAGAAAGATAGAAAAAGAAAGATAGAAAGAGAAAGAGAAAGAAAGAGAGACAGAGATAGATCTTTCGAAAGATACTCAACCCCGTCGTTTCTTTTTCTTTAATTAAAAAGTTTCCACCCAGATGGAACTTTGGGTTTCTTGTTGATCAGCCATTAAGAGAAGTTTGTGGATAAAAGCGTGCTGCTGTGGCGTTACTTCAGAGTTCCTCGTGGACCGATTCGAGAGTAAGATCGAGAAAGAAAGAAAGAAAGAAAGAGAGAGAGGGAGAGAGACAGGGAGAAAGATGGAGTGAGAAAAAGATAGTAAACGAAAGAGGAAGAGCAAGAAAAAGGGAGCAGTTAAAACATTTCTGATTCGTTGGGTATCGTATAAATACGTTAATTGTGCACCATAAAAGTTAACCGCGAGATTTCTCACTCGTAATCCTCCATTTTACCCCCTCCCCTTCTTCTTTTCTCTCCCCTTCTCTATTTCTCTTTCTCTCTCTCTTTCCTTGTATTTTTTTTTATATACCACTTCCTCTTTATAACTCTTTTTATGATTATGACTCTTTTACGATGTCATTGTACACTATTGTATTTTAAAGATTCAGTTGCTTTTACCAAAAATATTTATTCACTCGACTCGATTTATATGATCGTTCAGTTTTTATTATTGATTTTTTGTAGTATATGTATACATAAACGTTAACTTTGGATCTTCTCTTTTTGATTGAACGAGATTAAATAAAGAAACAATATTGTTTATAATAAGAAGAACATCTAACATCGATTAGATAATAAGAGTATTCGGGAAATGTGGTATCCCAAAAGTTGCTTTATTGAAAAAACAAAATAGCAAAAGAGAAAATATAATAATTAGTTTATTGATATAATCGTAACTTTTTGTTTAGAATTTCAAGTTATGAATTTTTAATTACAGTTTTGTTTAAAAAAATATATGGTTCCCATGCGTTAACTACGAATGATTACTTAAAAAGAAAATATTTCTAAAGTTGCTTTAGAAAAATAAAACAACACAAAAGATCAACATTTTTTTCATATTATAGAATCGCTTATTTTTTTTTAAACAAATAAAAACTTTCATATCAAACAGTGTAAGTTTTAAAGAATAATGTATCCAACAAAATACGGTCACTTTAAATATTAGTACAAATTTTTAAAAAATTCTAATTTTTTCAATTAGGTAAAGCAACTTTTGATAAACTTTGTAAATGTGTTGAACTTGCTTATACAAATATTAGATATAGATTGATTTATTTTTTAGGCTTTAAAAATATAGAATATGATTCGTAAAAAAAAATATAAATCTAATTATAATTTATATATATATTTCTAATTATTTGTTATAATTTATAAGAGAATTTGTGTGTTATTTAAATATATTTTTTTAATATGAATGAAAAAATTTTAAAAACCAAATTAACATAACATTTTAACCTTAAATCTAATAGGAAAAAGATATTTTTCGATTATTACGTGAGAATGGTCTCGATAATGCGTATAATACTAACTTAAGTATACATTCAGTTTGACCAATTCTTACGACATTCGTAGGCGTGAAACATTCCAAAGTACCGGAGAGGTGTTCGAAAGTGTATTTGTATACATACACAGATTCATACATTCATACATATATACATAAATACGTACGTACATGCGTATTATTATATACGTACATATATAGGTATATGCGAGAACGCGAATGACGTCACTCGGCCTCGTACTTAAAGTTCTATTCTCAACGCATCAACGGCCACGCATTCATGTAGCATTAATATGTTAGGGGCTCTCTCGCGCGTGGAAACACGTTTCTTTGTCATCTTTGTCGTGTCGTGACGGGTTTATCATTTCGACTCTCCGCGATAAAGCAAGCAACTCTTTTCATGAGGTCGAGATTATCGGCTCATTAAACTCACACGGTTTTAATGTATATCAACTGTTTTGTTAAATGATAGATTTGTTAATCGAATAGCTTTTTTCCCCTTCCTTTTCTCTCTCTTTTTGTGCATCTGTATTTGATAAAAAAAAAAAAAAAACACTATTTCTTCTTCTTTTTTATTTATAAATTTTTATTTGTATTCAATGAAATTTAACCCTTATCGATCGTAAGTCACGTGGAAAGTGACTTACAAATAAAAATATTTTATTAATAATTAATTAATAACTCATAACGCGCGTATTAGTGAGAATCATCGATATAAAAACTTGCCCGATAAGAGTTAATTATACTTGCTAAATAAACATATTCGTGTATATTATAAACGTTTCCGGCTGAACTTTATATGGGATCTAGAAGATTTCATGGTGTTTGGTTTTAATCGCATTTAAGTTGGAAAAACTATTTTTCTTTTTTAGTAAAAGTTTATTTTGAAGTGATCGTATTAACAATGAAGTGATTAGCGACTACTTTCAATAAATAAAATCATATACGTATTGATAATAAGATTATCCCACGATTAAACAATACATGGTTATTCGTTTTACAAAAAATTAAATAAATTTATCTCTTTATAAACGTGTAATACGTTTCGGATGTTGTTAACTTTCATTTCAAATTACTTCGTAAGTCTTCTTTAATTGAATGTTGATTTCTATTGCTAATGTATTTGTTGCAGTAAAGTATTATAGAATATGTTCGATGCTATTTGAAGTATTACAAATTTCACATTTGGGTGGCATTTGCTTAATGAGTAAATATTTGTGTGTTAGTTTCGTGTGTCCAATACGAATACATGTGGCAACTACTTGATCTCTTCTATTCATTTCTTTTTTTTTCTTCATTTTTATTCTGTTTGGAGTTGTAAATTTTGAGATTCCAAAAATTGATTGAAACTTATTTTAATTATTATTTTAACATCTTCGTAGATTGGGAATTTGGCAGCCTCGTATACAGTTTTGTTTGCTTCTTTATTGTCGCTAGTTTCAACAGCGAGGAGATTCATACAACTTTAATTCTTTTTTTTTAAATTCATAATATTTTCTTGAATAACATGATCTTTTAGAAATTCTATCTACAGCACTTTTAGAATCGATAAAAGTTTGTGAAATCGTTGGCATCGTAGTTTATAACAAATTATAGTCTTACTCGTCGCATATATGTATTTCGCAGGCTAGAGGAGAAAAGGAGTTTGGTAGCCTGCCGGTGAAGGTATAATTATGCGTGGAAAAACTATTGCTATAACTTTTTAAATAAATAATATTTTTCAAGGGATAACTTTTTATGGAATATGTAATAAATTGTGTTATCATATATAATAATATATCAGAGATATATTATGTATTTTCGCGTTATCCGATCTTTTGTAGAATAATTAATAAACCAATACAGATTTTGTATTATGTTTTTCTTTTCTCGTTGAAAGGACTTTTAGTACACGCATTCAATTTTCGTTCATTTTCCGCTTTTTCATATACTTCTTAAAATAATATTCATTCGATAGAATCTAAACAACTAAATCGTAAAATTTATTAATACGACATTAAATCTAATCAATCTTTTCCATTAAAACGTCATTTTTATTTTCACAACCTATAATCGTATATCTAATCGTATCGCTCATTAATTTGTGAAATCGCAAATCATCAATGATAGATATCGGGGGAATAGAGTGTCATCTTTGATCAGCAGATAGGTAGGCCAATACGATTTTAATTCGTGGTTATTTCTGGCATGGATTGGCTGCATCGTGGTTCGCTACGTCAGCCATTTTGATATACGATCGCACCGAAAACGTATTTAACATTAATGCAATGTGTTCGGCCTATATATCGGTGGGAAACCGTACGTTCGTTTCGCGAACGCGACACATAACGAAAGGAAGGGAAAGGTAGACGAAGGGGGAAGAGGGAAAGAGATGAGGTGGAGGAGGAGTATAGCAAGTGGGAAAGTTAGAATGAATGAGAGCGAGAGAGAAAGATATAACGAATAAATGTGGCCGTCGTGTGTTAATTCGACATTACACGTTATTAGCACGACGTAAAATCGCTGACGGATCGTCACGCTTTAATGGCCGTTGTGTTGCACTCGTTCCTCCTATCGATGCATACCTTTGAAAGTGGTTAATTATGATTCATCGTTGGTTTCTACGAAAACCAACTCGATCGATCCGAACAATTAAAAAAGAAAAAAAAGAAGAAAAAAAGAAATAAAATAAAGCCTCTTCTCTCTATCGTTTCGTCGATAAATGTTTTCAGTATTTATTAAAATGAAAAATATACAAAAAAAAGAGAAATATACATACATAAAACGCGTGTTTCCAGTTGCACGAGTCATCAGTTATTTATCTCCCATGTAAAAAAGAAGAAAAAAAAATAATTTATACAACCGTTACTACAATATACAGATTTAGCGGTTTCGAGGGATTACTTTTCGGTTGTGAATTTTGAATGTTTATTAAAAAGCATCGATTTGAAGCGTGTCCGACATCAATACGATTTCGTGTCCTGAAATACGTAAAAAAATTAAAAAATAAAATAAAAATATAAATAAAACATAAGAGATACGCAGTGATATAGATTCTTTTTTGTGTGTATATAGTTGGGTAATTTACTTTTATTTGTCATTTTTATACAATAAAACTCGTGCAAGACGATGATAAAAAAAAAAAAAAACAAGATTTAAGATGTATTAGTCGAGATAAAAAAAAAGAATAAAAAATTGAAAGCATCGTGAATTTCGAATGTACGTGAATCGAAAGGTAGAAGGATATCGATGGAAATAGGATTTTGTACTCTTCTCTCTTTCTATATATATATATATCTTTTTCTCATTCTATTTCTATGCTAGTATTACTAGAAAGTGATCGCATTCTATGCATACGTTCGTAGTCAGACCAATTAGTCAGGTAGCTAGTAGTATCGGTGAAGTCTCGTTTCGTTATCGTCGTTAAATTCACACAAAGTCTCTCCTTTCGTAGTTAAAAGAGCGATGGATGGACCAAGGTAAATGAGTTCAAACGGACGACGTGCGAGTATTGAAGAGAATGGAAATGAGAATAAAAGAGATAGAGAGTAATAGTATATACGTAGTAACTTTCGTATTCAACGTCAAAGGCGACTACTATGGCGTACCAATTAGCGAAAAAGTCGTTTCGACGATTAAACGATATCACAGTTAAACGTGGCTTATCTACCCGAATTAAAAACTATCTACTTACTTGACTATAGATATGATTAATTAATGTTTTACCATTGGCTTTTCTTTTTTTTTCTTTGTCAAGTTTTTTTAACTTTCCCTTCTTTCTATATATTTTTATTTATTTATTATATTTATTAACATTTTATATATTTAAATTAATTCTGTTTTTGGTTTTCTTTTTACTGTAACACCTTATTTGATTTATTTATTTGTTTTAACATTTTACCGTTGGCTTTTCTTTTTTTCTTTGCCTATTTGTTTTACTTTCCCTTCTTTCTATATATATATTTTATTTATTTATTATATTTATTAATATTGTATAAATTTACATTACTTTTTTTTGTTTTCTTTTTACTTTAACACATTATTGAATTAATTTATATATTAGAATATTATTTTACGTTTGATCTATAAACGTAGAAAAATATCTGCAAATTCGTATTATTTTTTATTTGATAATAAATTATTGACATAATTATGAAGCTTTTGTAAATTTAATTGTTGATATAAGGTGTTTGTGTGTGAGGACATTACGATCCGCTTAAGGATTAAGTCAGAGTTTTGAATTAATTCGAAAATATCGTTGCAAAATCTGTTTGTCCATTTATCTGGCTATCAGAAAGAAATAATCCCTGTATACAAAATACACTTTTCAGTATACGTAAATTGTAAGTTATCAAAAATTCATCTCTTCGGACCATATAACCGGGCCATAAACATTCTCAAACAACTACACTAAAAATATATAAAATTTGCATTAAATAACATTTGCAATATCGTTATAAATACACTGACAAAAGTTAACTCGTAGTATTAGAAATTTATTTCAAATTGTGCAAAACACACTGATATTTTATTCAATATTCACGACCTTGATTTTTATTTGATTTTTATTAAGAGAAACGAAATATACGAAATGTACAAGAAATAAAAGAGAATGAAATAAATATATTTTCAGAGGATTTTTAGAGAGAACATTTTTCTCTTTATCTCACCCGGTGTTCGATTTTTTTCTCCTGGAATCGAAACAAAACGAACGTATCGCATCAGAAAAAAAGAAAAAGAAAATAGGATATTCTGTTTACGAACGCAAGGTGTACGGATAAGTTGAGACATTAAATCACCGAACTGCTTTTACAGACTTCGTTTTCGAATCCACACGCGACTCTGTTACGAGTAATGGCCCGTAGATTGAGTTCTCTGTTGATGGCGGCCAGTCGGTTCGCTTCAGAAACAGTCCCGAGGTTAACCACTGTAGATTGAACTAGACTTATATCTCTTTTCTTCTTTCGGTACACTTTTATTGGTTTAAAAAAAAAAAAACACAATAAAAAAAGTAACTTAAAATAACAAATATATTTTTTATTTAATTATCACAATTCATTCCAAAAAATTGGATCATCGTACGAATTAGTTTCAATATTGTATTTTTTTTTTTTTTCACTAGAAATACATCTTTTTGGAACAAAAAAAAATATGTTCTTCGTTATACGAAATTAGAGATGGAAAAAATTCTAATCGAATATAATAGATAAAAATAGTGTAATATTTTTTATTAGATATATTTGCAAAACACACAAAGTTAAATTAAAAAGAGGATTATTACAGTTCGCGTTTTAAAAGAGTGTTCTTATTGTAATTTATTGGAATATTTGTAAAATTAAAATATTACACACGTCGCGTTGATGATCGATTTTACGTTCTGACTTAACTCATATTTTTCATATAATATTTGTTCGTTATAAAAATAAAAAGAAAAGGAATAATAATCGTATAAAATAGAAAAAAAACGGATTGGACATAATTGTAATAATAATAATCTTGATAGTTGAAATAATTTTGAAAAGAACGTCGAATAATTTTTTTGCTTCTGCTCGAATTGGGAAAAGCGATGACGACGGATATATGCCGGCAGGAAGAGGTGGCATAATTTAATCGTTAAATTAATCGATGCCTCCTCGGTTGAGTGCACTCTTTGACAAATTGGTGCTTTGGCCCGTGTGTACGTCTGTGTATGGGTAACACGCGGCGTATAATATTCGAACGCGGGCATAGCAATTTTCCTAGTAGAAACAAGCCTGCGATGTTGTCCGAGAGCTCGTTCGTCAGAAATGACATGTCATCGTTGTCGTCGTCGTTTCATTAAATGCTGAATCGTAAAAGGAAAAATTCAATGTATACATTTCGAATTCGAGAATATCCATTGAATACAATAATTGAGTGTTTCGTTATATTATACTATACTATAAGATTTGCTTTAGATATAATTATCAATATTGTAATTATAATATTTTTCGAACTGATTGTACTATCAAATTATTACGTATTAATATTTCGAATAGAAAAAACATCCAGTGTATAAATTTGGAATTTTTTTATGAAAAATAATTTATAATTTTGTTATGTCACATTAAAAGATTAATCCAATAATTATTTATATCTTAATAATATTTTGTTTTTATGGCAAATTAACACGCAATAATATTTTTTAATTTGTACATACTAATTGATGACCACTCGACAAGTACATTAAAAAACGTAGAAAACTATTACATTACTATAATTATTATTCCTCTAATAACATGTTTTTTCTTGATTTATTCTTCTTATTTCTAAGAAGAAAAAATTCAAATCTTCCTTGTTTTATGTATTTATGTGACTTGGCCTGTAGTAAAATTGACTCGTTGAACGATCCTAACCCCAGGCATAAGCTATCCTTTGAACAACCGGAGAGCAATTAAGCAGATTTTTCCTACTCCAATCCCTCTCTAAGGATATCTCTTTCTTTCTTTCTTTCCTTTTTTTCTTTCCTTTTTTTCTTTTTTTTTCATTCTTTCATTTGTTCTATCTTTCTCTTTTATTCTCGTGTTCCTCTTATACCACGGCAATGTGATTTATTCTGCCAATTATCGAATCGTTTTTCTTTCTACGAGATTTCATGGGCACTTTGTCGTCGTACAATTTTCTATGGTCTTTCTGTGGGAAAAGGTCACTGAAAGGACACGAGAATCGAGAAAAGAAGTCGAAGAAAAACTACGAAAAGAATCGTTTAACAAAGTGATCTTTTGTTAGAATTTTATATTTAATATACATATATATATTAAATAATATACAATAAGACTATTAATTTGTCCGTAAATTTGTAAAAATAATTTTAAATCAACGTTATTATTCTATATAAATATATTGTTTGTAAATTAATTATACAATAAAATTAAAATTTTATATATCATATATTGTCTTTATTTATAAAACTAAATTATTAAAAAGTATTTACTGATAGAATTTATAAAATTAAAATATATGTTTACAAATACATTATATACATTTACAAAAATTAATTATATAAAAAAGCATGTAAGAATAGAATTTAAAATTAAAACATAAATAACAATAATAGAACTAAAAATGATATATAAATCATTTATATTATAATATACATGTTTCGATATTATACATATCGAATATATATATCGATAAATCGTTGAAGAACTTTACGTGCAACCTAATATCACATAACACATGTCTAAAGTGTACATAAAAGAGATCGATCATACTAAAACGTCGATAAGATCAGACATAGAGGGTGGTAATTTTCACCCCTGAGATATCCACCAGTCCCTTCTTCGATAGTAGAAGATAGGGGGACAATGAAGAGTCATCAATTATTACCCTCTTAAAGATTCAATGAAGCCATTAAAAAGGATGAATTCCGTTCGGTAGCGTCTTGTATTTATTTAACCTTTTTTTTATTCTTCTTTTGTAATTTTTTTCTTTTTTCCTTTCTTTCCTGTTTCTACTTTTATTCGGATCTTCCTTATTCGTTTCCATTTTTTTTCGAGAATGGTGGCCCAATTAGAAAGCACCATCGTTCGAGTATCTCGAACCCGTTAAAGAAAAGAGTTTTTCCTTTTCTTAAGGATAAATCCTTCCTTCTTCCTTTCCGTTTTAACGACAATTGTGGTTTATATCTACAACAGATCTCCTCCTCCTCCTCCTCCTCAGTCTCTCTCGTCCCTCAGTCTCTTCTCTTTCCACTAAAGACAACGTATAGTAATACGTTTTAAAGCATACTCTCTCTCTCTCTCTCTCTCTCTCTCTCTCTCTCTCTCTCTCTCTCTCTCTCTCTCTCTTTCAGCCCTCTTCAGACGATAAATTTAATAACAGTTTTCCCATCGTCCCTCCCACTCATTTCTATCCCTCCTTAAATCTGCATAATGAGGCTAGAATTTGAATAGGTTGTTTAATTACGTTCTACTAAGGTTGAATATCGAAAATACCCTTACGCGTCGTTACTTTATTGTCTCGTTAACGAACAACTTAACTATCGGTTGTTTTTATTTTATTTTTTGATTTTTTTTTCGATTTCTTTCTCGTAGGTATTCGATTTTCCTTCTTTTTCCATTTTTTTTCTTTCTTTCTTTTTTTCTTCATTTTATGTTAGAGGGTATAAATAATATAATCGAAAAGTTCGATTTGGACGTTTTATTTCTTTTTTTTTCTTTTTTTATGTGCCATGTTATTTCTATCTATCCACGTTTATTTCTCGTAAAAGGGGACTTTTCTCTACTTTCTCGTAGTTTCATTTTTCGTCACCTTTAGCAAGCAAGAAACAGAGGTGAAGCTTGTCTCAACATAAATAATTTATCTGGAAAGCGAATGTGTGGTAGTTGGTAGTGATGGGGTGGGTGGTGGTTGTGTGATGGTAGTGGTGGTAGCGATAGTGGCAAGAGAGTGTGCGTTCCATTAAATATGAAATCCAATATAAACTTTTCCTACGAACGGCGAGAGCGTCAGGCAACCTGCCCTTCCTTCCTTCCTTCCTTCCTTCCTATACGCGTGTATGTGTGTTTTTGTGTATGTGTATGTGTACGTATTACACCATAGACGCCGACCCTTAAAAAGCGTTCGTGGTCGAGCTCGCGTTTTACACGGGAAATATGGAAAAAATAAACGGAAGTAGGAAAAGAAAAAAACGAAATAAAATCGGATAATATCGTTGAGCGTATCGTGTTATCGAAAATGGGATTATAAGAAAAAACTGATAATCTGGAAATTAAAATGAAGTATGAACTACGTTACGAGAATTGTCGTCTTCCATTTATTTTTTTGTTGTTTAAATAAATTTATTTCTCATTGATTTATTACAATCGTAACGTCATAATAATATATTTTAATCTTACGATCTGAAAACTGATCATTTGGTACGCTGGATTATCATTTTTTAAATTATTGTACATTATTGTTTTTTGGTGATACAATTTTAACACAAAATATTTCAATAAATGTACAGAAAAATGTATTTAAATATTTTAACGTGTATCATTTACGAATATAATTGAATAATGTGAATTTAAAATATTTTAATCTTTGATTATAAATACAACATACTTCATTTTTGATGTATTAAATTTTAATCAGTAAAAATGATTTTATGATGGTAATAAATATTTTTGGATTTTTATTTATTAACTACCAAATTAAACTAGTTTGAGAATCCCTGCGTTAGACGATATCAAACATTATTACCTGTAAATTATCTAAATCATTTGAAACGAATTTAAAACGATTATTCTTACACTTGAAATTTCATTATCGTTGATTTGAAGAAAATAAAAGGAATAACACAAACAATTTTTTTTCGTTTGCACTTCTTTCTACCTCTTTCTCTTTCTCTCTTACTCACACACGCATTATCTTTCATTCTCTTTCTCTCTCTCATCTCGAGCATTGTTCAAGTATACTCGAGCATAATTCGAAAGCTAAACTCACTCTACTATTTCTTTCTCTTTTTCAAGAACTCGGTTTAATTGGCCCCGCTAAAAGAACTCGTTTCATTGAATCGTCTTAAAACGCTCGATTAAGTCATTTACTTATTATTTTTTTTTTTTTTCGAATTGTCGAGTATAAGTATTAATCGAAGTATTAAGAAAAAAGAGAGAAAAAAGAGGTAAAGATTATTCGTTTAGTGAGAAAGAAAAAAAAAAGAAAATAAAGAAAGAAGGTGGTAAGATGTAAAACATAACATGAAAAAAAAATTCCTCAAGGTTTTTTTTCCATTCGGTCGATCAAATCCCTCAAGTTCTACGACTATGTTGTTCTAGTAGCAACGATCGCAAAAGAGTGGTGGTAGGCGCGTGCTTTTGCGCGTTCGTGATTCCCTTTTCTGTGTGTACACGAGGGTGGAAGGCGAAATAGGGTGAGGAAGGGAACATATCGACGTTTAATCAGACACACCGTTCGCATACTGATGCAACACCGGCGCTCTAGTGCAAACACCCAACGGACATCCTTCCTTCTTTCTATCTTTTCTCTACTTTTTTCCCCTTCTTTTTCTTTTTTCTTTTGAGTTACTTTTTTAGTTTCCTCTTATTTTCCACCCCTTTTACAAAATGTAACACTATTTGTCTATCACCTATGTTGTATATCGAAATTAGTTTTTATATGAAAACATTTCTTTTTTTTTTTTTGTACGAGTCCAATTAAAATCTGTAACTCGTGTGTAATTATAAAAAGAGATTATTTTCAAACTCGTATAATATTCGGAAGTATAATAATAGGCGAACTCGTGTTATTACAGGTAAATAAATTTAGAGATTTTAAGCACATCTGTTGTTGTCGTTCAAACATTTCTGCCTGCCAATAAATACCATTGATCAATATTTCTAATTAAAATTAAAATTACAAAAAACAATTTAATTTTAAAACTTCAAATGAAATGCGCGTTGATATATACGGGTTAACTTTTATCTTTTTAGATTTTTAAAGTTTGTCATATATTAGAAATTATGTAATGCTAATGCTGATGCTAATAAAAAGATTTTTCAAACAGTTGAAGTATAAATGTGTGGGATACGAGATTTGGTGTTTATGTATACCTTGGGATAATGCTAATAATAAGTATGACGAAGACCGAAAACAAAATGGAAAGATTGTATGTACTGTATATGTATATTTCTGTGAACGAACGTTTATTATGCAGCGAGTTATCTGACCACGGATAGTAGGTTTAATGCTAAAATAGTTACTGTGATGTCTATTATTCAATATTTTATACTGCAATCAATCAAATCCTTTATATATAGAGGGTGGTGCAATATCTCTGCCCAGTTAGAATATTGTCGTTGTTTATAACATTATGAAAAATTTTATATACGCAACTTACATGGCATGATGAGGGGCATTTTTTGGCTTGAACGTTTTTTGCGTGGGTGGAGGCATAGAGGAGATTTCAAGGTCACCTGCATTTTTTTAAATGAATATTATATTTTTTTTAATGGGATGTAATGGCAAATGTTGAGACGAATTTAACGAGCTATTATTCAAGGTCATGCGATGTCAAATGTGATAAAAAATAAAGTTTCTTACATTACAGAAGATGTTCGAAGTGGTGACCGTTAACGCCAAAGCAAAGCAAAGTTGTAATCTTCGTATTGCTGCATCGCGTATATGTCTTATCATTTCTAAACTTATGCTATTACATGTTGCAACTATCAATTGGGGACTTTATTGGAAAATGTACCACTAAACTTTCGCCAAATGATGTGGTTACAGCACGACGGATGTCCAGTATATTGGGCGCGGAGTGTAAGAGATGCACTGAATGAACTTTACCCAAATAAATGGATAGTACGTGAAGGAGTAGTTATATATAAAATTTTTCATATTGTTATAAACAACGACAATATTTTAACTGGACAGAGATATTGCCCCACCCAGTATATATATACTTTATTGTGAAAAATCTAAATTGGAGAATGTTAAGATTCACATAGTCGCTTGTCAACTCATACCAAATACGTTGGTGAAATACAGAATATTTGGGTTTATTCTGATACATTAATATTTCTAACATACACCAAGCGACCATGTGAATCTTGATATTCTCTAATGTAGGTCTTTCATAGCAACATATACTAAATGTAGATAATTATATCAATCGAGTGAGCATATATATATATATATAGCCGCTATCAGAAAATAAATATTAAAATATAGCATTGTATTTAAAAAAAAGCAAAGTTGACCTATAAATCTCGAAAGATACTGAACCTAGCAAAAAAGAAACTAACGTCATATTATAGTCCTGAATTTTTCATGCAACTTTATCTTTAAAAAGTTTTCTGCTACTATCATATTTTCGAAGTTATTTAAGTGGCAAGAGTTAATAAATCATTCTGTATATATATTATATATAATAAAATATATAATAATATATATATATAATATATAATAAAACATAAAATAAATTCAATTTTTGGATTTGATCCATTGGTATATAAATGCAAGTATTCGTTAATTAGGATAATAAATAATGTAATTATCATTTGGTATTGTTTACAGAATGCAGAGACAAAATTGGAAAGGCTTGGAGGTGGAGGTTGCGCTGATGCGTCCTATAAGCACGGCCGGCTAATAGCCCGCAGCCCATCCCCGACACCCTGCAGCCACACCAGGTATCATTCTTTTGCCTTATAGACCCTTTCCTTCCCTTACCTTTTATATATTTTTTGTTATTTTTTTTCTTTTTTTTATTTAGCTCTTTTTATCTTTTTTTAACACTCTTTCGTACTCAGCCCGTATAATCGTTCCTCCTGCATTTTCGCTTTACCCCGTTAGACGACATGCTACGCGGATACGCAAGAGTACTTACACACCTGTCTGCTTATGCGAAAATAGGAACATGATTATTCTTTTACGAGTAGTTAGAAAGAGATCAAAACAAAATTTAAACGGACAAGAGACTTTTTTTCGTATAATAATATATCGCTACTCTGTTAACTAATCCCACTTCCCATCCCATATATAATTTTTTGCTTTTTATTTATTCATTCATTTACGAAGCTCGTAATAATAATATTATTATTATCATTTGTGTTACATATAAAAATGTTCGTAATATTGATTAGAAATGTTTATCTAAAAAACCGTGGTGTTTTCTTTTTGTTTAAGCAAAATTTTTTGTCAAACCGATGAAGTCTTCTAATTTTAAAGAAAAACACAATATTACGATACCTATTGAATTTTTATTTAGCGGAAAGTTTCCAATAGTTATTTCAAGTCCACTTTTTATTCTCTTTCTTTTTGTTTTATTTTTTTATTTTTGAATAGGAACTTGTATTTTTTAAACTTTTGTCTGAAAAAATATTGCATCGCAGAGACTTTAACGAAAATATTAAAAGTTTCGTAGAGAATCGATCGTTTAAATGACGGAAAGAATCAATGATCATTGCAAAACTTGTCCTTTGTTTTTTTCTTCATTTAATTTTTTTGAAAAAAAAATAAGAGTGCATTTTGAAATGTAGATACGCGTCAGTATAATTATTTAAATAACGTTTCACCCTTATAATTCGAAGACGTTCATTCTTATTACGTATATTGGTAGACAGTCAATGATATGTGAACACAAATACACATACATCTACATAAAAACATATAGGAGAGGAAGAATAAATAGTAGAGATCACACGTGAGTTTCTATGCATGTACACGTTTCTCAACGCGGGTAGTAACGAGCGTTTCCGTCTTCTCACTTTGCAAATAATTCCGGTCGTTGCTTTTAATGGCGCACGGACCCGGGCCGCATATGCATGCATGCATGTAAATATGTATGTGTGTGTATATACATACATACGTACATACATGCATGCCATGCGTACTTACGTACGTACGGATATAATACAGTTGCTCGCAGAAGTATTATAATATTCTAGCAAAAAAAAGAAATAAAAAGAAAATGATTCAAGAAATATTTCAAAACGCGAGTACATCGGTTCTCGGGTATAAGTTGACTGAAGTGAATTAAAAGAAAGAAAGAAAGAAAAAAAAGAAACAAAATGTTTATGACTCTTCCTCTTTCACGATCTTATAATGTTCGTATAATTAATTTACTTAAACCTTTCTACGAGCAGCTAGGTTGTGATCGTAGATAATAATTTATACCGAGATAATTAAGGAGGAACTTTGTCATATTTCTTTTTTATCTTCTTTGATTTACTACTCAAAGTCTCATTTTTAACTCGGTAAAGAAACAAAGAAAGGAAGAGTTACTTTATATTATCTAAAGTAAGATTAAATCGTGAACGTATAATTCGTATTGTTTATTACTTTTGCGACCGAGTTACATGCGGCAATGAAATTTTTCTTTTTTTTTTTTAATAGAATTTTTAACATTAACTCCTTGATCTATTACCACGAGTCTGACTCGTTATAAAAAATTTGTGCCATAAGCGAACACCACGAGTCTAACTCGTAGTAAAGAATTTGTGCCATAAGAGAACACCACGAGTCTGATTCGTGGTAAAGAATGTGTTTTAAACGAGCGGGTACATGGCGAAACAGTTGAATTGCACGGCGCGCGATGAATTTTCTTGTTTCTTTTAGCACGCGAAATTTTCAGATATCGCGTAGATCAAGGTGTTAAATAAATGATTATTAGGAACATATAATTATGTTTTGTATATTCTCTCACATTAAAAATTATTAGAATTCTATGATTATAAACTTTTGTAAATTATCCTACGATAATCGATTAAAAGGATTTCATCCTACAAAACGTTGGAAATACAAAATCATGAGAATGCTGCTAACTAATAATTATGTTTATTTTTTTTTCTCTTTTTTTCTTTTTACTTTCATTTCAGTCGTTAAAATTTAAACGATCGTATTATACTTTTGCAAGGAACTGTATCTAATGCAACCATTCTCGGTTGCAGCTGCGTTAATAAGAAGAGTCCGCGACTCGGTTGGACGTTTCTGATTAAAGTGAATTGATTGCATCGACGACACCCTGGATTTATGGGCTCTACTCGAGTATCAAGGTTTCGCGAGCATACTAAGCGAAGGAAATTATGCTATATTCTCCCCTCCTCATCCCCGTTGCCACCCCTCTTACTCCTCCTTTTACCTTTACCATGTTGTTTACATTAAAATCAATGTCTCTTGTTTCCGATCATCAATCACATATCTATTTAACAGTATCGCTTTCTATGTGTGCGTACGATAATTAGTAGTTATAAGATGTTCAAAAATAAATACAAACAACGTGAATCATAAGAGTATTATATTCGTATTCTCTTTCCTACTGTATATTTGAAATAATTGGTATTTGATTGTAATATAAAAGGCTTCGAAATGTTTTTTACACGCAGAAACATATTTTAATATATTAGAAAAAAAATCTGTCACATTGATATAAATTTAATCGCAATAAAAGATTTTATTGTTACAGAAATATAATTTCATTTAAAGAATAAAAAAAGATTTAATAACAATACAATTACTATTTTTTTTTTGTAAATAATACTTGGTTAGTCTTCTTTTGTATCTTATAATATTTTTTTTTTTTTTTTTGAAACGATTGAATATCATTCAGTGAGACCAATTTTTTTATCAGTTATGTACAATTTCTACTTTTCTTAAAATAAAATACTCTTTTACAATAAATTTAAAAATCAACGTAAAAGTTTAGTAATGCTAAAATAATGTGTTTCTGTGTATAAGAATTTGGAAATATTGTATTACAAGAAAATATTGATTAATTTAAATTAACAGTTAGAGTACGAATACTTCTCGAACACTACATTACACGATATAAATCTTTCAATAAACTTTCTAATTAGTGTTTTACATATTTTCATTTATCAGACTGAGAGTTGAGAAATACAGAAAATAGAAACGAAAAGAATAAGAAAAAAAAAAAAGAATAGGACGTTCGGTAGAAAGTAATACGAGACTTAGTGAATTTCGTGTGTACGAGTTACTCGCTTAACAGTAGTTGTCTGAGCGTCGATTTACAGTAATACCGCACGCACCTAATTAGCAATTCAAATAAGATAGTCTGCCTCTACCTTCGCCAACCGGTTTTAACGTGGTAAGAATCATGTCTCACGATTTTGTCTTTTATGTGCGCGTGCGTAATGAACACGCGAACTTGAACAAGGATTGTTGATAGTATGTTATATTTATATATATATATACTTGGATTTGTGTACATGAATAGTTACTTGTTAATATATGTGTGTTGTATATATATGTATATACAGTATATATATATATATATATATCTTGGATGTGTATACATGCACAAATACGTGTTTATATGTGTATACATATATTTCTTAGTATTGTATATAAGGATATATGTATATATATAATGTAATACATAATAGAGATCGTGTAGTTGTAGACGGGGACCTGATCGGTAGCAGAGCCACCAACTATGGATTTAATAGGAATGCATTAAATTGACAGTGAGCTTCGGGATCTCGATTATGTCATTAGGTCGCGAGCGATCTGTCTAATGGTAATCGTGAGAACACAAATATCGGAATAATCGTAGGATTACTATTACAGTCGGATTATACAACGGACCCGTGGCGCATTTATCGCTCGATAAA
Organism: Polistes dominula; assembly: GCF_049000335.1. NCBI lineage: Eukaryota > Metazoa > Arthropoda > Insecta > Hymenoptera > Vespidae > Polistes > Polistes dominula. The sequence continues at coordinate 4,456,165 of NW_028301169.1, read as the reverse complement.
GCGACCTATCGATAATTTATCAACCTGCACGATTGTTCTGCGTTTGTGGCTTTGATTCGATAACTGGTACTATACGTATTATTATTATTATTATTATTATTATTATTATTATTATTATTATTATTATTATTATTATTATTATTATTATTATTATTATTATTATTATTTTGTTATTATTATTATGACATGACAATTTCTAAAAAAGAAATGAATTCTTCGATAAATAGATATATTTATATTCTTGTATTAAAACATTGTGATGAAGGGTTCTTAAACATTTTTTTCTTTTCTTCCGATCAAACGCATTATTATTTATTTCTATGTCAATAATTATTTTGTTTTCATTCGATAAAATGTCATTTGCAATGATGCATTTAAATATTTGCGATATACTTTAATTTACAAATTATGGTTTTTATAATCACAAATCTAAAGTATTAAATAAAATTAATGAATATTAAAAAACATTAACGTAGATTATCATGAGTGAAATCTTAATTAGCTTATAATTACATTTCAATAATTACAATCAAATTATAATTCGTAAACACAATTTTGAAAGAACATGAATAAACGTGGGCAAAAGCAGCGGGGTAGGGGAAGAGGGAAAGAGAATAAAAGAGAATACAAATAAAAAGAAATAGTAGGGAAGGGAGAAGAGGAAAGGTGGTTTGAAGAAAAGTGCAAGTTTGTCATCCCACGCACGCACCAGCTTTCTTTCCAAAGCGTGTTATGTGTGCTTTTTGAGGACGGTATGGCATAGACCTGTCCCTTTTTCTCTCTCTCTCTTTTTCTCACACCTTCTCACTTTTTTGTTCTCATCTTTTCCCAGTTTGCACCCTCCGGTCTTGCAAACGTTGTGCCAAGGGTGTCGGCCCGAGAGCACGGCCTTCCTTGCCGTTGAAACACCCCGTGAAAAGTGTCGCGGTGTAAACGCGTTATTCCTGTTAGCATCTCGACTACCTACTACCCACCCTTCTTTCTTTCTTTTTTTCTTTTTCACTCTAAAACACGTAAAAATGTCGTGTTTCTCTTTCCTCTACTTTTCTTTTTTTATCCCTTCAAGATGGATTTTTTCTTGACACATATCACGTCCTATTTCTAAAAAAAAGATATTTGATTTTATCTATTCCCATTGTGTCTTTCAATGTATTATTGGATTGTGTCCATTCATGTAAATACAACGCATTATAATATAACTTGTTTACTTAGGAAATTTATTGTTTCTCTTACTTTCGTTTTTATTTATTTTTTTCTCTTAAAAAAGAAAGAATGATTTAATACGGAAAATGTGATAAATGGACAGAGGAACGAGAAAAATAGGTGAGAGAAGATTGATTTTATTTTTCTACCACACGATTAACAACAGTCACAAGGAATTACATATGTAGTATTCTACCGTAGAGTGAAAGTTTAGTAGGATTTTCTTTCCGTATAAGTAAAATCGTATGATTCTTTCTCTCTCTTCTCTCTTTTTCTCTTTGAATTTTGATAAGTAAGGACGATGTTACGTTCCCAGTCAACAGATTAAGTAAATCGCCTTGCGCGACGATTAACGATGCTCTTTACACGATCTTTCAGCGAACTTGGTTTCTCTTCCGTCAGTGTTATATTTAAAAGGCTAACGACCGTAGAAATCCCTCGGTAGAATTAAATTCCATAATTCAAAGGATTTAACATGATCCACTTTCGCGTTCTCCAATCCCCCTTCTTTACATTTAGACGCGCCCCCGTAGTAGAGAGAAACTGTGGAGAAGATGAACACCTAAAGAACGTGAGAATGAAAGAAAGAGAGAGAGAAAGAGAGAAAGAGACAAACAGAAAGAAAGAAGGAAAGAAAGAGAAGAAAGATTTCTCTTGCTTCGTATCAAGTCGATTTATCTCGTATGCAAAATGCGGTTTTCCCTTTAACCTTCCAATTTGCATACGTCTATTAGTCGTATGTCCTCGAAAGATGAATCGAGTGTCGAATAAATCAGTTCATATTTTCACACTTTACCCATTCTCCTATTTCTTCCTCTCCTTTCTCCTCTCTTTCATTCTTGCCAGCTCGCTTACTCTTGTTATCATCTGACTTCCATTTTACACGAATAACTCTATAGTATATATATAAGTAAGATTTATTATAAAAAAAAGTATTTATAGATATTAGATGTTAGATAAAATATAATAATAAGTAAGAGATAAAATATGAAGAGTATCTATAGTTTAACGTAACACCCTTGTAATACACTCGTAACACACTCGTAACACAAACACGTAATTGCACCGAATCAAGAAGGCAACTGCTGGTTGCCTTTTTGATGCCTTGTCATCCCCCACTATTGGTAATCGCTACTTCCTATATCTATTCCCGAAGTATCCAGACCATTCTTGATAAGATAAAGATTGAATCTTTCGATACTTCCGAACCGAGAATATTCGGGAGACTTCGGCGCATTCATAATGCACAAAGCAATATTATCAAAAGGTGTCGCATTTCAAATACGATAAAACGTGCTCGCTTTCTTTCAGTCGCGACGCCTTTACACACACATTTACATTCACATTCAATTGCCGCACGCACCAAATAAAGGCATTTACTCGACGACTATCAATACTCCCAGAAATGTTTTTGCATACGTACGCACATGCACTCTTTATCTCTCATTTTCCCTCATCCTTATATATACATATATATAACAAATGAGACGTTGAGAATCAAATTGGACTATACCACATTGTTTCTCATTTTCTTCCAAAATATTCGGTATTTGATAATAAAACTGATACTTTTTGAAAATCTGTCTCTTATCGAAACTATAAAGGCAAAAATATAAGAAAAATCGACTTTGAAAATTGGTATAAAACAAATTGTTTTGTACAAAGTTTGTACAAAGTTTACAAGTTAGTGAGGTTGAATGTTTATTAACCCATTGACTGCCAACTACGAGATATCTCGTAGTGTGTGCTGCAAGTGTAGATTAATTACAAATGGTTATTTGCGTTAAGAATTATTAAAAAGGTTGAATAAAATATTTATATGATGTAAAAAACATTAATTATCAATTATTGTAAATGCCATTACAATATTATATTAGTAACTTAATATTATTATATTTTTAAAAATTTCATGTATTCTTTTAAAATAATGGCACCGAAAGCAAGACCCTCTAAAAATGTCTGGCAATCAGTGGGTTAAATATATCCTTAAATCAAGTAATACAAATTCCTTATTTCCTTTTAATCCATTTCATAGAAATAAATCGATAAAGAAAAGACAAATATTTATATATTCGTTCAATCAATGTCATGTATTTTTTTCTCCTCTCTCTCTTTTTTATAAACGATAGTAGAAACATATGTTTTAAAAGCGGAACAACACTTTAGAAGTGCTCTGGAGTAGCAGCACGCGCAATGACACAATTGAGAAGTTCTTCGTGTATTTTGAAAAGCACAAGTACTGACGAAACACGAATAAATTTCTTTCAGAAACTCTAGAAAAAGACTCGATTTGAAAGATGGGTCAGGTCGGTTCGTTCATTCGTTCACTCGTTCATTCCTTCATTTGTTCGTTCGTTTTCTCGTGGTAGTCTCGGCATAACGTCGAGAAAAATAACGTTTTTCGTTGGTCTACCGCCGAAGATAAAAGTTCCTCGTTCTTTCGCTCGGATGCAATAAGTGCTGTTGACTGGCTGCTACGTTTGTGGTCTCGCTTTTAAAGAACTAGAGCATTACCCACCCTATTTTTACGCCCTCGATCATGTCAACCACTTTTTTTTCTCCTCGTATTATTCTTCATCTTTCTTTTTCTTTCTTTATCTATCTATCTATCTATTTATCTATCTATTTATCTATCTATTTATCGATTTCTTTCTTCGGTTTTTACCTCTTCGCTAAATTACAAATACGATTTCAATTTTTTCAATATATTACCTTTATGGTAATGCAATTACGTGTATTACTTGTAAAGACGAATTAAAATTGTAAAAGATAAGTGTCGAACTATCGATCGAAACGGTAAAAGAAATCCAGTACTGTGACAAACGTGACTGATAAAGTCAAGAAAAAAAAAACGTAGAAACTTAAATTAGAAAAGAAAGAAAGAAGAAGAAAAATAGATAAAAAATATATGCTATTGCACACTTGAAAACGTTTTAAATAAAAAATCTTTTTAAACATTTGTCGAACTTTTTTCTTAAATTCGTTTGTAGAAATGAAACAAAATACTTCTAATTTAAATTCAAATAATTATGTATAGCAAATGTAAAAAGACGAATAAAAGTTGTAAGATAATAAAATAAAAGGTGTTGTTGATAGAAAAATGAAAATCGAGGGACAGTGATGACAAATGTACAATTGGATTCAAAGTAGAAAAAAGGAAACTCAAAAAGAGTGGATTAGTAAAAAAAGGAGAAAAAAGTTAAAAAAAAAAAAAAAGAGAAAGCAAAAAAAAGATAAAAAAGAGATGTTGCTCGCGTAAAAAAAAAAGCGTTTACACAAAATCCCTTCAGACATTTTTCGAACTGTTCTTCTCGCAAAAAAAAAGAAAACAAAAAAAGGTTTGTTTGCACGAATGAAATAAAAGACACACACCGTTAGTTCTTTCTCTTTTTCTCTCGATTTGTGAGCGTCGACTTATTGCCAGAAGTTTCCGAGCAATTTCGCGGATACCTACCTACCACCACCACCACACATGTAAGAGACGGACATCGAAGCGAAAGCTGGCTGGGGTTTACTTCCCTTCTCTCCTGAGAGGGAAAATCGTGGGAGAAGAGTTTAGTAGGGTGGAGAGGTGGGGAAGAAGGAATAGTGGCACGTTACTTCGATAGTAGGAAAAGAAAAGACTTGGCGGCTTTTCAAGCATGTACTCCCTTCCTCCCCCTTTTTTTCTTCTCTCTTTCTCTTTCTCTCTTTTGTTCCCGCTTTTTTTTCTTTACGAAGCTTAAACGATAGAACGAGAGTTGCTGTGCTTTGCTGCAAGAGACAAAAGAGAGAGAGAGAGAGAAAGAGAAAGAGAGAGAGGAAGAATAAGTGTACGACGAGTTTTAGATTCGTGGCACGAAAACAAGAAAGGACTTTCCTGTCCTTCCGACGTGTCGAGAAAGATACTCTGAACCGAGAAGAACACTTCTTCTGCAAATTTTTTTTCCAACTTACAACGATCATTTTTCGATCGTTTATACGATTCTCGTATAGAATTGATTATTTTATTTTATTTCAATTTTTCTTCTTAATTCGAGTTTGTAGGTGATAGTTAGAATTAAGTATATTCGTGTTACGTTATAGTTAACGATACGTGAAATTCGCGTTATATAGTAAATCGTCGTATTCATTTTTCTCTTCTAACATGATTATTATTTTCTTTTTATTTGCAATAACTTCGGAATAATGTCGTATTAGATATTAATATTAAAATGAGATAATTCATCTTTTTCGTAAATCATTCATAATAATACATTGTTTGAAGATTAAAAAAATATAATAAAAAGAAACAATTACGAAAGAAGAAAATAAATATCGTTAAGGAAAGAAGAACAACGATGGAACAACGTTTGATTAAAAGCAAATTTCATTTTTCAATAAAAAAACTTCCAACATTTGATTACGTAGCACGCGTTATATGAGAATAATGGTTAGTAGTGGTCGTAATATCGTTGATTCCGTTATACGATAAATTTTCTACTACACTTATAATATATATATCATCGAATTTAATAAATTTTCGTTGAAATAAGAGGTGTTTTAAGAAACAAAAAGAAAAGGATAAAGAATTTGTCGCTTATTCGACGTGGAAAAATTGTGGACTCGTATAAGCGATAATAGGGCGACGAGCTTACTGACACACACATATACACATACACATATATACACATATATGGTCACAAACATATGGACGGGAAACACGTACGGCTTCGTATCTCCGGTCGTGCAAGAGCACCGAGCACAGTGCCACGACGAGAGATATCGATTTGGTATCGGTCGAACGCCGGCATCCACACAACTACAATCACCGACATCGACATCGTAAACCACCTCTTCTCTTCCTCTCCCTCTTTCTGTTCCTCTCTTTCTCTTTCCCTTTTAGCTTTGTATGGCTTTCTCGCTCTGGTCGTACTTGTCGCAGCTGCAAATGCATCATCGATAACCTCGGCGCAGCACATCAAACCACGCCGATAAACCGACACGCACACACACAATATACGCCTTTTGCAAGTACGTGCATAACACACTCGATATATGAGGGGCTATATTCGAACGTTTATACATATGTATGTATGTATGAATGTTTCATATGTATATATATATATATATATATATATATATATATATATGTATAGTACTCTTCAATCAGAAAAATGATTGGTCATATCGCTGTCTCCTCTCTCGCGCGTGTTCGGTGAACGCTTGTTTCGTTGTTGACGATTTCGAGCCTCGTTTAACGTTTTCTCGCTCGTACGCACGCGTAAACTTTCAATGATGTATGTCAACTTTTGTTCAAGTTTTTCTTTCCCTATTTTCCCATTTCTTTTCTTTTTCTTTTTTTTCTCGAGTACTAGTAGTTCTTTTATTCATATATACATCGCAATATACTTGTAACCAAATTGCGCGTGATCATTGAATTAAAAAGAGAAAATTCTAACTCAATCAGTTTCATTCTTTTTAATCCAATATAAGATGAAGATATGGGGTTTTCATTTACTTCGTGATTATTCATTTTTTTCATATTTTCTCTCATTCACTCCAATTGATTTAAATAAGAGTCGGTGAAAGAGGAGGTGGTGTAGGAGGTTTCACATAGTCGTTAAATACATTGGAGATTTCAACGTGATTTGATCGCGATTCGTTAGATGGTGAGGGGGAAGGGGGAGAAACACGCGTGTACGTTAAAGAGCTCGAATTTTGATCGCGGGCCGAGTACGGGTATATCCCTGGTACAATGTAATTACGTGCTTTATTTTGATTTGCCGGAAAATATTACGGGCGACATGCGACGCGATATGCAAACCTGGGAGGTAAAATAATTACGTGCGAGAGCCGTGCCGCGAAATGTAGAGCGAAATTTCTAGCTTGGAAAATAGGAAGAGTAGGAGGGGAATATACGTGCGTGCGTGCGTGCGTATGTTCGTGCGTGCGTACTTTGTTCACGTATATGCGTGCGTGCGTGCCTGCGTGCGTACGTGCATTTTATTTGCGTGCATGCGTGAATAAGTTAAAGTTGACAGTGCGAAAGCAATGTTTACGTTCGTGAAATAAATGATTACATTTAATATTCCTATAATCAATTTATTATTTGTTACTTTCCAACAAAGGTGGATTTTTAATGTTTTATATTCTCTCCTTATGTTTCAAAATAATAATAATAATAATAATAATAATAATAATAATAATAATAATAACTAATAATAATAATAATAATAATAATAATAATAATAATAATAATACTAATAATACTAATAATAATAATAATAATAATAATAATAATAATAATAATAATAATAATAATAATAATATAGTACTTTGTTTCCTTCGGCAAGGAAGAATTTAAAAAGACAAAAAAAAAGATAAAGAAAAATAGAAAAGCATGATATCGCACGTGTAATAGACAACACATTGTAAAGCTCGGAAAAATCGTATGGAACCAAATCTAATTAAATTGTGGTTTTAGCGAGAGAGAGAGAGAGAGAGAGAGAGAGAGAGAGAGAGAGAGAGTGAATTTTGTAACTTGGAAAAATGCTTTGAGGCGACGTTTGTTATAAGAGAGAGAAATAGAAAACAAGAGAGAGAGAAAAGCATTTGCGAGTTGGGGATAATTCGCAAAGAGGAATTTCACAAAATGACTATATTTCTTCCTTTTTCCGACGAACAGAAAGAAGTATTACACGATACGAACCCTTTAAAGTCTCTTCTTTATTTTTTTTTTGTTATTTTTCTTTTTTTAATTAATCACTCTGACGTTTGTGATAGATTGATAAACACAACAATGATATTCTCCTTCTTTTTCTATAGGAATATAATGATTCTTTGTAACTTGTGGGAGGAAAGAAGAAGAAAACAAAAAAAGAAATAGAAATAAAAAAATCGATTTTCAAAGGATAACCATCCAATTCAATCGGCACGTGTATGTATATTTACCTGGCGTCGATGGTACGTTCGTTCGTTCATTCGTTCGTTCGTTCGTTCGTTCGTTCGTTCGTGATCGATTGAATATGTATATGTATGTATGTATATACGTATATGTATGTAATAGCGAGGCACATCTTCTCGCTCGTTTGTGAATTTTCCGGCCGTAAACTCGAGCATCGTTCGGTCGGTCGGCATCTGTCAGTTGAACCGTGACGAGGTGAGACTGAATGTGTGCGATCGAAAGGGAACTAACCCACAAATACATACAAAACACTACACCGCCACATACACATCAAACACCAAGAAGATTCGCGTGTGACACACACGCTCACATAAACCTAACTAACGGATTTTACATCGATTTTATCGTCATTCCATCGCCGTGTAAATTAATGGCAATCGTTCGCATACGTTTGGGAATAATTTAGGAAACGCTTTCGACGATTTCCGTCGAGTTCGATCGTCATTCTTTGACGTATACATTATATATATATATATATATATATATATATATATATATATATATACATTTATAGAATCGAACAGTTCTCTGTTTTGTGTCGTTAATTCATTTTCCGATATTCAACATATATCTATTATGAACGTTTAATCGTTTATTATTATATCTGTTTGGATTTATTTTAAATAGGGAATATAAAAAAAATAAAAAAATAAAAAAATCGTCTCGTCGATGTAAATTTTTTTGTTTCCAATATTTTGAAATTTTTCTTCGTACTTTTTTAAGTCTCAAATTTGGGAAATTTTATTTATTATTGCTCAAATACTCAGTTTGACGTTTGATATTTATTCGTAGCTTGTTATTCTTATCGATTACAAATCTATGATACTTTCCCCGAAATCAACGATGTCTCATTTTCGTCATCGTACACGTAACTACCACACGCGACGACTACACTATACGGCTTCGTATATGTATTTTCTATGTGTATATTATATGTATATACGCGTGTCATTTGTGAATTGTTTGGCGTCAATGACACGTGACTCCGTGACCAAGGCGAGGAAGTTCAAAGCCGACAAACCTCCCGTCGATTCTAACGACAATACCCCTTTTTGGTTAATTAAACGGCACGCGAAGGCCCGCTCTTATCAAGAACGACGAACGTACAAACGAGCTCGTATACTATTCGAAAATGAGAAAATGAAAAAGGAAGAGAGAGAGTCGTCAAAGCGAATAAGAAATAATTACTTTGAAAAATACTCGAATATATTTCCAACTTTTCTTCTTTTGTGTTTTTTTTTTCTTTTGTCTTTCTTTTTTGGATCGATAAAAGTAAATGCATATTCCAATAATTAGATATATTAAAATAAATTAATAAATAAAATAAAATAACAAATTAAAGATACCTTACAATTTATAAGTCAATTTGAAATATATAAATCAATATATTCAAAGCCCACTTCTATATATTCGGTATACAATTATAAAAAGATTTCCAAGTAAAAGTTTTTTTTTCTGTTTCTATCTCTTTCACTCAGGGAATGTTGGATAGCACGAGAGGAAGGTCCGTTGGAGAGAAACATTCATTTACTGTGTTCGTACGAAAACGAATGATTAAGTGGCTTCGGTGAAACCGGTTTCCCTCTAATGCAAAATAGACGGTCTCTGCCTATATATACATACATACATATATACATACATACACGCAAATACGAATAAACTTTGCAAACGTATATACTTATACACAAAAAACGATACATATACACACAGGTGTCTAGGGAGTGTATTGCGTGAACGTGAGAAGTAGGGGAGGAAAACACCTCTCTACTACCTTGCAATTGGCGCGAGTCTCTGGCACAAACACGTGCGTTCCATTTACCACGTTGCTTTCCTCTATGGCATAGTGTAGTGTCTCTCTTTCTCTTTATCTATCTATCTATATTTTATCTATCTATTATCTATCTTACTCTCACTCTCACTTACGCACATATATAAGCGTTACTTTTCTCTACGAACTAGCTTGGTTTCTTTCTTTCTTTTTTTTCTGTCTATTTCATTCTCGCTTAGAGATACATCTATCCTTACACGTCATACATACTAAGTATACATATACGTGTATGAACCATAATTTTCTTTCTTTCTCTCAAATTCTTTTTCTCTATCATTCTCGTTTAACATACATCTACATTTACATGCATACATACTTAGGATATATATATATATTACCCATAATCTTCTCTCTCTCTCTTCCGTTAGCAACGTGTACGTTTATTATGGCTCGTACGGATGAACGACGACGATTATTCTCTCGTTAGCGCTTAGCGTTATCGGAAAGGGAGCGAAAAAATTCGCTCTTGGGGTGCTACGAGGGACACCGAGCTTCCTCGTGAATCTACCGGTTTTATCGAGAACAGTGTATATGTGTGTCTCTGTGTAAGAGAGAAAAAGAGAGAGAGAGAGAGAGAGATAGAAAAAATATTTCGACACCAATCTCAATACTTTTTCTCTTTTTATTTTTTATTTTTTTTTTTTAATGGTTTTATCAATTCGCCGAGGATTTAGTTTAGTTTTTTTCTCATGCTGTCTTGACTGTAGAACGATACATCGATTACAAGCTTTTCTTTTTTGTCTTTTTTTTAATTTTTTTTTTTCAGCACAAAAATTTGATACACATAGCTTCAGACATTTTTCACATTTGACATTTTTGTGACAAATTTTTTTTCCGACGACGACAAAGTTATTCAATTTTGCAAAGCAATTCAGATTTTCTTTTTGTTTTAATTGGAACATTATCTACATTTTATTTCATTTCTTTTTTTTATCATGACCGTGATATAACTTTTGTAAAGAGTAACAAGTAAGGTCTCGTTCGAAACCTTTTGTTTTTCTTTTATTTAGAATTTAATCAGTAAAAAAATTGGGTTAAACGTTTCTGAGTGCTATTTATCACTTTTCGAGAAGATTTTTTTTTGGTTTGTAAAGATACCAGATAATCAAACGGTATAATAGCAAATCGATCCGTGGTTTCGTTCAGGTTCCCTGCACTAATTACGCGATCGTCCGAATAATAATTATCCCTTGCGGTGATTCGATCACGAGTGGAAAGGTTAAACGTTCCCCTTTCGAAGATGGAATTCACGAGGATGCATGATGTTTAATGATCCGTTTCACGGGATCGTTTTCTTCCGCATTTCGATAGATAGATACGATAGCTTTGGCACATTTTTGATAGGTCAACGGTCAAATATGTTACCGTAAAAAATTAAGGAATTATTTATTTATTTATTTATTTATTTATTTATTTATTTATTTATTTACGTGATTAACCCATTAACACAAAACTTTACAAAAAGGTCGGATATAACAAACAAAAAATAGAGATAGTAACAGAAGATTTAGACAATATTTGACGAAAGATTAGGACTGATTAAACAAATATATGTGCCGATAAACATAATTTACAGATTGAGACATTCTATTATATTAAAACAGTTAAAGTAATCATAGGAGGTGTGATGAGCTTTTATATGTAGTAAAATCATGATTCTTAAGATTTTTGGATGGAACATTGAGAAAGAAAAGGCCTATGATATTTAGGCAATTGATAAAATCTTTAAAAATTTTGCAAATAAACATTAAAATGTACTGTATGACATTTACATTAGATATGTTGAGAGACAATTTATTATTCAAACACTACTCATGTAGCCTATTAATATCCTATTGCAATAGATAGGCACTGAGATGGCTTTTAATACTAATACAAATTTTTAAATCATCAGCATAAAGTAGAAATTTAGAATTTTTAAATACGTGACAAATATTATTAACAAATAGTGCAAAGAGAAGCTGATTAAAATTCAAAAGTATGTTCGAAGATTTATATTCTATAAAAAAAAAGTTATTTATATCAAATGAAAATAAATAAAATTTTTACCCTTATCTTTTGTCATTATGATAAAGTAAATTGTTGATAAATCAAAGATCAAACATATCATAAAAAATAATGAAAATATTAATAAAAATATATATGGCAGATGAAAAAAACAAGTTAAATAAATATTTTTAAAAAGTATTATTTATATAAAATAAAGATTAAATAACACATTATTATTTGACACTGTTAACACTAGGACTATGTCGATAAATATTATATCCACCAATTAACTAAACCTAACATGTTGGGATAGTATACTCTTACGTGAGATGAGATAAAATCCCTTACGGATCTTCGGTCGAGGCAAAAGGATAAGGCAAAATTCGAAGTCAGCACGTAGAGGTTTCCGTTAAGTGTACCCGTGGCTAACAAAGCGGATGACGCCCTCTTTTCCTCTCGGTGTAGTTGACGACAAGTGTCCGCAAACGGCGTTGGAGGGTCGAAACAGCTAGAATGAGATAGAACGAGAGAGAACGAGAGAGAATTCAGTAGATAAAGAAAGATAGAAGGAGAGAAAGATAGAGAGAGAGTGAGAAGGTGAGGGGTGGGGTGAAAAGGGAAGGAGGGAGAAAGCAAGCATGCAAACCCAGCTCGATGAATATTCACGGCTCGCTTTACGGGTGCAACGAGTCATTTGAATTTATACGTATGGCGGATTATTCCCTCCAGTCTTTCTCTCTTTCTCTCTTATATACATTCGTTCGCTCGCTCTCGCTCACACTTGCTATTCCATTCATTCATTCACTCACTCACTCAATCTGTGCGTTAACGTTAGGATCGTAATTATATCGTCGTTAAAGTCGACGAATTTTCGATCGATTCGATTTATCCGACACGAATAGTTCTCTGGGATACATTTTGGGTGTATGTATTCCTCAAAGAGATCAATCCGATCATCGAAAAGTCAATCTATTCTTTCCGTCGTTGAAACGACGGGTATATCCATCGTTGTCGTCGTAGTCGTAGTCGTAGTCGTAGTTGTAGTCGTAGTCGTAGTTGTAGTCGTCGTTTTCGAAAGCTTTCGAATTCGGTGAACGTAGCGCACACTGATTGGATTAGTTATATTCGCGTTCAATCCCGGAACTTCGAATGCTCGACTCCAATCTGGAACTTCGAAATTTGTAACTCGAACCTTTGCATTTGTGATATGTGTGGGATGTGTACGAGATGTGTGTACACGTATGTACGTACGTTTGGTAATACGTACACATACATGTGTCTATGTGTATGTGTATACGCACCTATATATATATATATACATATCCATATGTATATTATTACATTGGTTACATGGATTTCGTTTACGCGAATGTAGTGTAATATCGTGATGTCGAATCGATTGGAAATTTTGTTTTTGAAAGTCAAATATTCACCGATTGCAATACACCACGATATTCTTTTGTTTGTTTGATGATGATGTACGGTTATAAAAATTCTTATATATGAGTGATTTTTCGTTTTAATTAAAATGATTCTTACTTTGTTCTAACTCAGGTTTATTTTTAACGATACAATTGCAGATGTACACTTTTCTTCAACTGTATATAAATATTAAAAAACAAAAAAGAAAAATAAACAAATTCTGAATGTACGAATAAATAAATAAATGATTTGTTAAAGAGTCAAATGTTCCTCGGTAACAATACAAATACTATAATCT